>NC_080768.1:18246750-18549781 GCF_020826845.1 Diceros bicornis minor
AATACGCTCCAGGCCCATCCATGTTGTTGCAAATGGGACGATTTTGTCTTTTTTTATGGCTGAGTAGTATTCCATTGTATATATATACCACATTTTCTTAATCCAATCGTCAGTCGAGGGACACTTAGGTTGCTTCCACTTCTTGGCTATGGTGAATAATGCTGCAATGAACATAGGGGTGCATAAGCCTCTTTGGATTGTTGATTTCAGGTGCGTTGGATAGATTCCCAGTAGTGGGATGGCTGGATCATAGGGCATCTCTATTTTTAATTCTTTGAGGAATCTCCATACCGTTTTCCATAGAGGCTGCACCAATTTGCATTCCCACCAGCTGTGTATGAGGGTTCCTGTTTCTCCACATCCTCTCCAACATTTGTTGTTTTTTGTCTTGGTGATTATAGCCATTCTAACGGGCGTGAGGTGGTATCTTAGTGTTGTTTTGATTTGCATTTCCCTGATGATTAGTGATGTTGAGCATCTTTTCATGTGCCTATTGGCCATCTGTATATCTTCCTTGGAGAAGTGTCTGTTCATTTCCTCTGCCCATTTTTTGATCGGGTTGTTTTTTTGTTGTTCAATTGTGTGAGTTCTTTATATATTATGGAGATCAACCCCTTGTCAGATGTATGTTTTGCAAATATTCTCTCCCAGCTGGTTGGTTGTTTGTTCATCTTGATTCTGGTTTCATTTGTCTTATAAAAGCTCTTTAGTCTGATAAAGTCCCACTTGTTTATTTTTTCTTTAGTTTCCCTAGTCTGGGTAGGCATGTCATCCGAAAAGATTCCTTTAAACCCAATGTCAAATAGTGTGTTGCCTATATTTTCTTCTATGAGTTTTATAGTTTCAGGTCTCACCTTCAGGTCTTTGATCCATTTTGAGTTAATTTTTGTGAATGGCGATAGCACATGGTCCACTTTCATTCTTTTGCATGTGGCTGTCCAGTTTTCCCAACACCATTTATTGAAGAGACTTTCCTTTCTCCATTGCATGTCCTTAGCACCTTTGTCGAAAATTAGCTGTCCGTATATGTGTGGTTTTATTTCTGGGCTTTCAATTCTGTTCCATTGATCTGTGTGTCTGTTTTTGTACCAGTACCATGCTGTTTTGATTACTATTGCTTTGTAGTATGTTTTGAAGTCAGGAATTGTGATGCCTCCTGCTTTGTTCTTTTTCTTTAGGATTTCTTTAGCTATTTGGGGTCTTTTGTTGCCCCATATAAATTTTAGTATTCTTTTTTCTATTTCTGTGAAGAATGTCATTGGGATTCTGATTGGGATTGCATTGAATCTGTAGATTGCTTTAGGTAATATAGACATTTTAACTATGTTTATTCTTCCAATCCACGTGCATGGGATATCTTTCCATTTCTTTATGTCATCGTAGATTTCCCTCAATAATGTCTTGTAGTTCTCATTGTATAGGTCCTTCACCTCCTTGGTAAGATTTATTCCTAGGTATTTTATTCTTTTTGATGCAATTGTAAATGGTATTATCTTTTTGAGCTCTCTTTCTGTTAGTTCATTATTAGCATATAGAAATGCAACTGATTTTTGTAGATTGATTTTGTACCTTGCAACTTTGCTGTAGTTGTTGATTGTTTCTAACAGTTTTCCAACAGATTCTTTAGGGTTTTCTATATATACAATCATGTCATCTGCAAATAGTGAGAGTTTCACTTCTTCGCTACCTATTTGGATTCCTTTTATTCCTTTTTCTTGCCTAATTGCTCTGGCCAAAACCTCCAGTACTATGTTGAACAGGAGTGGTGAGAGTGGGCAGCCCTGCCTCATTCCTGTTCTCAGAGGAATGGCTTTCAGTCTTTCCCCGTTGAGTATGATGTTAGCTGTGGGTTTGTCATATATGGCCTTTATTATGTTGAGGTACTTTCCTTCTATTCCCATTTTATTGAGAGTTTTTATCATAAATGGATGTTGTATCTTGTCAAATGCCTTGTCTGCGTCTATTGAGACGATCATGTGGTTTTTATTCTTTGTTTTGTTGATGTGATGTATCACGTTGATTGATTTGCGGATGTTGAACCATCCCTGCGTCTCTGGTATAAATCCCACTTGATCATGGTGTATGATCTTTTTAATATATTGTTGTATTCGGTTTGCCAATATTTTGTTGAGGATTTTTGCATCAATGTTCATCAGCGATATTGGCCTGTAATTTTCTTTCTTTGTATTGTCTTTGTCTGGTTTTGGTATCAGGGTGATGTTGGCCTCATAGAATGATTCAGGAAGTGTTCCATCTTCCTCTATTTTTTGGAATAGTTTGAGGAGGATGGGTATTAAATCTTCTTTGAATGTTTGGTAAAATTCACTGGAGAAGCCGTCTGGTCCTGGACTTTTATTTTTTGGGAGGTTTTTGATTACTATTTCAATCTCTTTACTTGTGATTGGTCTATTCAGATTCTCCATTTCTTCTTGGTTCAATTTTGGGAGGTTGTATAAGTCTAAGAATTTATCCATTTCTTCTAGATTGTCCAATTTGTTGGCATATAATTTCTCATAGTATTCTCTTATAATCCTCTGTATTTCCATGGTATCCGTTGTAATTTCTCCTCTTTCATTTCTAATTTTATTTACTTGAGCCTTTTCTCTTTTTTTCTTAGTTAGCCTGGCTAAGGGTTTGTCTATTTTGTTTATCTTCTTGAAGAACCAACTCTTTGTTTCATTAATCCTTTCTACTGTTTTTTTGGTCTCAATATCATTTATTTCTGCTCTGATTTTTATTATTTCTCTCCTTCTGCTGGCTTTGGGCTTTGTTTGTTCTTCTTTTTCTAGTTCTGTTAGGTGTAATTTAAGGTTGCCTATTAGGGCTTTTTCTTGTTTGTTAAGGTGGGCTTGTATCGCTATGAGTTTCCCTCTCAGGACCGCTTTTGCTGCGTCCCATATGGTTTGATATGGCATGTTATCATTTTCGTTTGTTTCCAGATAGTTTTTGATTTCTCCTTTAATTTCATCAATGATCCATTGGTTGTTCAGTAGCATGTTGTTTAATCTCCACATTTTTGTCACTTTCCCAGTTTTTTTTTCCTGGTTCATTTCCAGTTTCATAGCCTTATGGTCTGAAAAGATGCTTGTTATGATTTCAATCTTCTTAAATTTATTGAGGCTTGCTTTGTTTCCCAACATATGGTCTATCCTAGAGAATGTTCCATGCGCGCTTGAGAAGAATGTGTAGTCAGCTGTTTTTGGGTGGAGTGCTCTGTATATGTCTACTAGGTCCATCTCGTCCAGTTTTTCATTTAAGTCTAATATTTCTTTATTAACTTTTTGTCTGGATGATCTATCCATTGCTGTAAGTGGGGTGTTAAGATCCCCTACTATTATTGTGTTGTTGTTGATTTCTCCTTTTAGGTTTGTTAATAGTTGTTTTATGTACACTGGTGCTCCTATGTTGGGTGCATATATATTTATAAGTGATATGTCTTCTTGATGGAGTGTCCCTTTTATCATTATATATTTCCCTTCTTTGTCTTTCTTAACCTGTTTTATCTTGAAGTCTACTTTGTCTGATATGAGTATGGCAACACCTGCTTTCTTTTGTTTGCCATTAGCTTGGAGTATTGTCTTCCATCCTTTCACTCTGAGCCTGTGCTTGTCTTTAGTGCTAAGATGTGTTTCCTGAAGGCAGCATATTGTTGGGTCTTGCTTTTTAATCCATCCTGCCACTCTGTATCTTTTGATTGGAGAGTTCAATCCATTTACATTTAGGGTAATTATTGAAATATGAGGGTTGAATGTTGCTGTTTTGTCACTTATTTTCTGGTTCTTTTGCATTTCCTTTGTTTCTTGTCCCATTTGTTTTGGACTGCCAATTCAGTTTGGTTGTTCTGTCTTATGATTCTTCTAGTTTTCTCTTTGTTTATCATATGTGGTTTTAATTTGATTATTTGTTTAGTGGTTACCTTGAGGTTTGGGCGAAAAATCTTCTGTATGAGATAGTCCATTATCTGATAGCCTCCTATTTCCTTATACTAAGTCAATTCAGTCACTTTCCTCTTCCCCTTCTAAGTTGCTCTTGTTATACCTTATTCTATCTTGTGTTGTGGCTGTGTGTTTACAGTGATGAGGTTAAATTTATTTTTGGTGAATTTCTTCCTTTGATCTTTGAGTTTAGTATTTAAGTGTTTTCTAACCTATTCCGGTAAAGATCTATTATTTCTCTGATTCTGTCTACCTACTTTTCTCCTTACTCCAAGCTTTGTGTTCCCTTTCTCTTCTTGTTTTCAGGCCTGAGGGCCTTCTTGAGTATTTCTTGTAGTGGCGGTCTCGTGGCCATGAACTCCCTTAGCTTTTGTTTATCTGGGAGAGTTACTATTTCTCCATCATATTTGAAGGATATTTTTGCTGGATAGAGTATTCTCGGCTGAAAGTTTTTGTCTTTTAGTATTTTGAATATATCATTCCAGTCTCTTCTAGCCTGAAAAGTTTCTGTTGAGAAATCCGCTGAGAGCCTGATGGGAGTTCCTTTGTACGTTATTTTTTGTTTTTGTCTAGCTGCCCTTAATATTGTTTCTTTGTCGTTGACCCTGGCTAGCCTTACCACTAGGTGTCGTGGTGAAGGCCTTTGTCTGTTAATATATATAGGAGTCCTGTTGGCTTCGCTTACTGGTATTTCCTGCTCCTTCCCCAGATTTGGGAAATTTTCAGCTATTATTTCCTTGAATAGGCTCTCTGTTCCTCTTTCCCTCTCCTCTCCCTCAGGGATGCCTATAATTCTTATGTTACATTTTCTAATAGAGTCCAATATTTCTCGGAGTCTTTCTTCATTTCTTTTTAGTCTTAGTTCTCTCTCTTCTTCCATCTGGAGTATATCTGTATTCCTATCCTCTAAAGTGCTAATTCTTTCCTCCATATTGTCAGCTCTGTTCTTTAAAGATTCCAGATTCTCCTTTATCTCCTCCATTGTGTTCTTCATCTCCATCAACCCTGATAGGTTTTTCTTTATGATTTCAATCTCTTTTGTGAAGAAACTCCTAATCTCATTTAATTGTTTGTCTGTGTTGTCTCGTATTTCGTTGAGTGTTTTTATGATAGCTATTTTGAAATCTCTGTCATTTAGTTTATGGATTTCTGTGTCTTCGGAGTTGATTTCTGGGTGCTTGTCATTTTGTTTCTGGTCTGGTGATTTCATATATTTTTGCATTGTGGTTCCTGTGTTGGTTTTGATTTTCCTCATCCTGGAAGTCTCTGGTTGCAATTTCCACCTGCCGCCACTGTGTGGTGGTAAAGGGCTGTGTAGTCTAAGCCCCCTGCGCTCTGCCCCAGTTTTTCTGCTGCCATCCGCAGTTTTATTTTGTTTTGTTTTGTTTCTTTACCCCACTGCGATCCACGGGTCCAGTCCAGTTTATTCAGGTCTGCCTCGGACCGCTAGATCTGGTCGAGCTGCAGACTCCGGGTTGCGGGGAGGGGGGAGCTCTCTCTTTTGCCCTCTGGGTCCCTGACGTGGGAGGCTTCTCGTTTGCCCCTCTTTATCCGCTCTCTGGGTTGCTCAGATGTTGATGGTAGCCCTGTGGCTCCTCTGAGCCCTCTGTGCGGGAGTTTCCCACTGGCTGAGAGAGCCTGAAGAGCTGCAGTTTCCCGCCGAGGGCCGCCCCTCCCCCCTCTCTGGGAGCCGCGCGGACCGGATCGCTGATCTGATGGGGAGGGAGCGGAGTTCTCCTTACCTCTCCCCACTTCCTCCGGGGGCCCAGCACGTTCCGCTCTCAGATGTGCGGCAGTGTGGATCCCTCCGCTCCAGCTTTTCACTGTCTGGGATTCCGTTGTTGGACTGTGGCTGTTACTGTTGTTGTATATTGTGGGGGAAGAATTCACGGGAAAGCTCACTCCGCCATGATGCTGACGTCACTCCCACTTGGGGCTTTTTTATCTTTTCAGAACAATGGGGAGATTGTACCCCAATAATTGGAACTTTTATGCTGATGTTTACAGCAGGTGAACCATTTATATAGATGTTAGAGGCAGAAGTCTAATAACAGATCTGTTCCATTTGAAGTGGGAGTGTGTGGTGTGTGTGTGTATGCTGTGTGTGTGTTTTGGGGAGTGGTAGAGTCAGAGGCCTTGTCTTATAATTCCATTTCCCCCGTGAAACCTCTGCAGAACTCTGCAGAATTGTACTTTTATGACTTTAATTTGAAAAGCATTATTTAGAGACTTTCCAAAGTCCAACTCTAAGTGCCTATTATTTTATGAATTCTCCTCGGTTAGTTAAAGAAGACACTCAGATACTTGTATACAGTTAACATAAATCTAGAGTTGCCTAAAATATTTTGCTTAGAAACTAGCCATTGTGATTTCTCAAGTATAACATTAGGTAGTTTTAGATATTCCGGTGTGCAATATATTCAACTATAAATCAAACAAAACATTGAAGAATCTTACGTTTTTTTTATGAGAAGTTACTTTTAAAATCATAGTAGAAAGTCCAGGAAAATATAAATTGCTTTAGGAGTCTAAATTAGGCTCACAATCATTATCACAATCCATTACATAGCTTATGTGACTAAGGAAAGTCATGTGGGAAAGACTACTTGGAAAAAAAATAAATGCATTTCTCAGGAAGAGACAAAGGAATAATAATGAGTAGTTGGGGAAAGTTATTTGTTATAGAATCAGGACTAATATGCCAAGAGAGTGAAGCCACAAAGATTATGCTCTCAAATAGCACCAGGCAACGCGGCTTGGCAGCTCATTGTGAAGGGCGTTGTGGTGAACATCTGCTTTCAACAACAAAAACGGCAAATATCATGGCACCAACAATTCCAGACATTTTACCAAGAAGTCTCTCTACTCAAGCTAATTCATGTTAGATGCACATTTCCAGTTTCTGCTGGAATTCTAGGCAGTTTGTTGATTTGGTCCACGAGCTGATGGCATCACAGATCAGATGTAATCAGACTGGTCCCTACACTCCCTGTACACATGGGAAGGCAGACTGACTACTCTAAGGCCTGAAGGGATGCTCCTGCATACATTTCAAAACTACACACAGCAGAGAGGGAATGGCCGCAAGACTGAGCACAGATCCTACAGGTCTGAACTTTAGTGATGTTTTAGGTATGTTAAGTACAGGTTAAAAGCTTTTTCACTCTCTTCAGACTACATTATGCAAGGATGCAATTAGAAACGTGGTAGCTGATTTTAGACTCTGCCTCCACGACTCCTACAAAAAGCTCTTCTCACACAAAACAGCCTTCTGAGACATTCTCAATGTAGTCATTCAGATGGCAGTATAGGCCACATTTAGACACTATGGAAACACATTTAGAAAACTATGTTAGAGAAATTGTGCCATTTTGCAAAGTCAACACAGTACTGAGACAGGAATATCACAATAGGAGAACCACATATAAGATTTTTGTTGCAAAAACACCTGTCTCAATTCTGGTGCCCAATAACAAACTCTCAGATAGTCCACTAAAAGAATTACAATAATAATTTTAACAACAACCCAGCACAAGTATCAAGATGCTCTCAGACAATGAATAGTAATACAACCTTCCTGCTTGTAACTACTTGTAAATCTGCAAAACAATCTACAAATATTTGACCTAAAACTAACAAGAAGTCAAACTCACTATGAATGGGGACCCAACAATTCAAAAACATTTTATTAATATTGCCAACAAGCCATCCTCAAGACAAAGTAGAAACACAAGCTAACCAATAATGAGATCCTAGATTGTGGTGAGTCTTCCATATTGAAATCAGATTCCTGTGGTTCAATTCTCTTGGTTCTGGAAGGTAAGAAGAGAGATGAAAGAAAATTTTCTAAGCAGCTCCGGAGCAGTGGGCTGACACTCAGACAGGAAATTAAATACACTCCGTGCAGCATCAATGAGTATAGTTTGTGAAATGCAAAGAAACAGAAGCAGATAAACCAACAGGCTGAATGATAATAAGAAATTTCGAGAAAGAATTTTCAAGTGATCCGCGCGAGAGAAAACTCAGTATGCTGATATCTCTATCATAGGACACTGTGCAAAACTGCTGCCTTTGAAACCACATGTAGCTGCAGCAACTGCTTGCCCCTTACCACTCTGCCCAATGGATTCTGCATGCTCATGGCTCCTTCATGTCACCAGCTGCTAGTTCGAAGTAAGATAGTGGGTCTATTTGATTGGTGGAGCTCTCACTGTGTGCCCACACCCCAGCTGCCAGGGAGTTGGAGGGGGCAAGAGTCAGACATTTCCAGCTTCGATATTAGTAGGTGGGTTCTGTCTTAAAAGGAAGAGTTTGTTTATTTTTTCACCTAAAAGGATAAAACAACCCTACAAAAACACTATATAGGCTTTGAAATCTGCCAAAGGGCCCTTCACCTGGATTCAAGGGAGGAGCGAATTTTCTTCTTCTTTTGACTGGATATTTAGGAATGTTCGTTTTTCATCATAGACCGGACACAATTTAAGGCATTATTAAATTTGCAACATGGCATCCAGCCCTGCACAGCATTTATGTATTAAACGTCCTACGCATTAAGTGCAAAGTTTACAAGTCGCAACAAGATTGCTCTAACCGCCAAATTAGAAGCTCAGGGTGCCAGGCTCAAACAATTTTTGCTTCAGACGTCATTACCAACAATAATCTGTGGGATCCGAGCTCAGCTGGATGTTTGGCTGGTGATGTGTGAGATCAAATGGAATGCAGCTGCCTGCTCGTCAGCTCTCAGCCTTGCTAAGCAGTAGAAGCTCACTTTTGGGAGCTTGTCCAGCATAGGTATATAGAATTTTATTTAGCCATTTATGAGTCAGGAGCACATAGGCTGTCTAATTAAAAATGCCCTTTTGTCCAGGCTCTTTTCAGACCCAAACCACTCTTTCGTACAAAGGAACGCATACATATACATGATAATTGACTCTAATGACAGGAAAAGAATGTGATGAAACATTTCCTGATAGAATCTAGTCTCAGCATGCAAAGAGGATCAGGACTCCTCTTCAGTCACTGTGATTTACAACATAAAGGGTGAAATTCTAAAGGGTGAAGTCATTTTCTTCTAAATGTAGAATATATGTACGAAGAAGAGCAGAGGGCCTTTGTGTTATCTGGACAAGGCGATATTACAAATGTCCTCCAGATGGAGAAGGAAAATCCCATTTGCCAAAGCAACCTTCCTTCATGGCCTTTTTAGTTTCTAGGTATCCAGTCAATTTTTCAGTTCCTCTTACAAGTTGGTTGTGCTTCTGATTGTATGGCAGTTAGGTTTAGTAAGCAGCAGGAAAGGGTCATTGTTTCTGGGTTTTCTTCCATTGTTTTTTTAGAGCCTGCCTCTAGACGCTCTTCCCCTATTCTATTGTGAATCTGGCACTCTTCAGAGATATGGAATGCAATTACAATGATTAAGGATCTGAGTGTTTGAAAACGAACGTTTAAAACTAGACACAATTATTAGAACACAATTGCAAGGCCTTCAATGAACCTTCCATGCATCTTGGAGGTAATAGAATCTACAGAGACCACCTTGCACGTAATGCTATATCTTAATAAAGCCCAGTGTGACAGTGATCAGATGGATACTTTCTCTGATTTCTTATCTTAAAACCATTCAGTGTTGTGCTTCTCACAGAAATAGCTTTATTTCTCTTAGGAAAAGAAACTGAGAAAAATAAGCAAACACAGCTCTGGAGCAATAAAGAAATATTTCATGTGATTCAAAACAAAGGATTTCAGCAATCAAAATAATTGTCAACAGAACAAATATCTTGATACTGCATTAAACAGCAGCACCGGACAGGTTTAGCATTTATAATGCATATGATATAAGAAAAACAGACAAAGTCACATGTTTTACACATGGGTGCACTTCCTCCCGTAACAATTAAAGTGGTTTTAATAAGATATTAACATATTCTTAGCCAACTTAAAGGATATGTTTTCAAATAGTCCAAATTATTTGCTGAAACAGACTTCTGAAACCAAATTATGGGACTCGTGGCTCACAATTGCATCGAAATGTGTAATCTTTTACGAATATCAATTCAAGTTAAACATTCCTTCTGTTACAAATTTAAGAACCACTTAGACAGGACTTTTAGAATGGCCATCTATGACCTCAGAGACTCTCTGTCTTGTGCTTTTACCTGCTTTTCTCATCTTTTTCACTCTAACAACTCTGGCGAATGAACCCTTGGTTTAGAAGCGGCAAAGACTGTGACTTTCTGGTTGACACAACAGGCTCCCGGAAGGCAGCAGATAGGGCCCGTTGTGCTCAGAACGTTGGTAAAATCGACCACCCGGTGAGAGAGAGAGGATCATGCTGTCCCACCGAATTACAGTGGGAAGTTGGAAGTAATGTTTCTTACCTCACGCTACCTCCTCACCTCCCTGTCACTCCTTCCCTATCACCCGTGTCTTTTGATTTCCATTGCACCTCATTTCCCTTGTTTCAACTTGAGGAAAGCCGAAGGGTCACAACAGCCTTCTTGTGAGTTAGCATCATTCATCAGCCCTCATGGAGGAGAGCTTGCATTTAAATAAGATTGTAGGGGGGAAGTAACTTCTAAGGAAGGTTTCACTAAGCGAATCTCTCTATTTTTCTTGACAGCTTCTACTCCTTGGCTCTTGATAACACATTTCTTCCCTCGTGCTCATTCATCTACTGAACTGGGCTTTTTCTGTTACCTTTTAGGGCTCCTCTGCCCACACATTATAGGTTGGGGCCCCCTAAGGTTCTTTCAGCCCCGACTGCTCTTCTCCTTCCAATACTCTCCCTAGTGACCCCATCCATGTTCATGGCTCCAAACACCCGCGTAACCTCCAGCCAACACCTTTCTCCTGAGCTTCAGATTCATATCCAACTCCAATCTGGAAATCTTCATGTAATGGACACAAGTTTGGGGACTTTAAGTCTCCCCAAAATTCATATGTTGAAATCCTAACCCCCAACGTGATGAATTCGGAGGTGGGACCTTTAGGGGGTGATTAGGTCATAAGGGCAGAACCCTCATGAATGGAATTAGTGCCTTTATAAAAGAGGCCCTAGAGACATCCCTCCCTTCTGCCATGTGAGGATAGTGAAAAGACACTGTCTATGAACCAGGAAGCGTGTTCTCATCAGACAGTGAATCTGTTAATGTCTTGATTTTGGACTTCCTAGCCTCCAGAACTGTGAGAAATAAATTTCTGTTGTTTATAAGCCACCCAGTTTATGGTATTTTGTTATAGCAGCCTGAACAGACTAAGACACTTCACCTAGCTATCCTTAAATCATCTCAAAGCCAACTTTCTCCAAACTCAATTCTTCATCTTCTTCTGCTTTATCACCTTCTGGTATCAATTGGTGGCATCTACATGGTCACACAAGAGAGAAAACTGATTGAGAGCAAGGCTTAAATCTGATTTCCAACTAAGATAGGTCTCTTGTGCAAAGTAAGACATAGGAGGTACAAAGAGGAAGTAGGAGAGCTCTTTGTCTTTGAGGTTGGATTTCTGGTTTCAAGTTCTGTCTGACTGTCACCCATGGTGGCCCTGAATCTGAGTAGTTCCCTACAACGAATAGAGACCTGGAGCCGTAGAGAGAATGGGAGTTTAGTTTTTGTGGTGAAGGGAGTCGTATCGGTCAAGAATAGCAGTTAGTTGCTGGTAATAGAAATCTGAAATAACAATAGTTTAGATAAAAAAGAGGTTCCTTTTCTCTCCAGGAAGAGCCAACCCAAGGGAGGCAGCCCAGGGCTGGTGTGGTGTGCCATGACGTCTTCAATGTCCCAGGCAATTTTATTTTTAATTCCTCCATTCTTGGCAGTTAGTGTTCATCCTTAAGGTGACCTCAGGTCCACAGAAAAGGCTGCTGAAGCCCCATCCATCATACCTATATTCAGTTTAGGAAAGAAGGGAGAGGAACAAGGAACTTTCCAATAGCTGCATCCAGTGCACTCTGCTGGCATCTTATTGGCTACTCCTATCAGGAAGGGACTGGAAAATTTGTTCTGCGTCTAATAATGTACAGGTTCCATGAGTTAAGAAGATGGCTTAATGGATATTAGGTAGAAAACTAGCAGTCTCTAGTGTACAAGGGGTTCTAAAAATGAACCCCTGGTACTTGAACTTTTTTTTTTTTTAGGAAGATTAGCCCTGAACTAACACCTGTTGCCAATCCTCCTCTTTTTGCTGAGGAAGACTGGCCCTGGGCTAACATCCGTGCCCATCTTCCTCCACTTTCTATGTGGGACGCCCACCACAGCACGGCTTGATGAGTGGTGCATAGGTCTGCACCTGGGATCCTAACCCGCGAACCTCGGGCAGCCAAAGCGGAGCTTGTGAACTTAACTGCCACACCACTGGGCCGGCCCCGATAAGCTTGAACTTTTAAAAACATTTAAATGTTTGTGTCCCCTACATTCATGTTACTGGCCAAAGACCCTCTAGAGTTATCTGGAAGTTTTCTTTGATTCCAATATCTCCTTATCCACTACACCCAATCAGTTGCCAAGACTGCCAATTTTAGTTCCCTGGATTTAACTTGGGTCCATCTCCTCCCCTTTATTGCTGCCTCCATTCCCTTAGTTCAGGCCCTTGCCCTTCCCAGTTCGATTATTGTACCCACCCCCTGAGGGGTGTCCCCTCTGCGTCCTCTTAGTCAGGGCAGGGTAATGTATGAACAGTGCCAGCTCTGGAGTTGGAATCCTGGCTTTTCTGGGGAGATTAAATAAGATAATAAATGTGAAGCACTTGCACAGGAACTGGCTCATAGTAAACATTCAATATATGTTAGCAATGATGACTAACTCCTTTTTTAGAAAATTGTATGGTTTCTGTGTTGTATTGGAGCAATTTGTTTAAATAGTTGATCCTTTCACTATTAGGTGCTTAAGAGCAGGGACCTATCTTATTTATCTCTTTTTCTCCAGCACCTGACACGATCACTAGCGTGTGGTAGGCTCTAGAATGAATGAACGCTGTGATGCTTCTGGAGGACTGATACTTTGCGGGCAGCAGGGCAGACTTCACAGCGCCCCACAGATCACACACACAGGTCTATCATTTCTATTTATTGCACTGGGGTTGGCGGCAGACCAAGTGTCCCTATTTCCCATATTTTTTCTCTGATCTCCGTCTTTATTCCCTTTTCAGGCTCCTAATACTTCCCTTTTGAATTTTTTCCTGATTTTCTAGGAGTCTTTTTCTCTTTCTCTTTATACATATAATAAATAATATTAAAAATTGTATTATATAACATATATGTTAACCAGGTGTGGAGTTTTTGTATTAAAAATATACATAAATTATATAATATATTCATATTTCTTAGTATAGTTATATATTATATTATATTATGTATTAGTATACAATATATTGGTATGTATACCACATATATCTTAGTGTATATATTATATATATTTCTATACAAAAATGGCACACCTAATAGTAGTAGTAATAATGATGATAGTAGTTAATATTTTTAGAACTTTCATTGTGCTGGGATTCTTATAAAATGCTTTTTATAAAGCAACTCATTTAATTCTCACAAGAACTCTATGGGGCAGTCTAATTTTTTTTCTTTTTTTTTGTGAGGAAGATTAGCCCTGAGCCAACATCTGTTGCCAATCCTCCTCTTTTTGCTGAGGAAGATTGGCTCTGGGCTAACATCTGTGCCCATCTCCCTCTATTTTATATGTGGGATGACTGCTACAGCATGGCTTGATAAGCAGTGCATATGTCCGTGCCCGGGATCCAAACCTGCGAACCCTGGGCCTCTGAAGAGGAGTGAGCAAACTTAACCATTACACCTGGGGCCGTCTAATTTTTAACCCCCATTTTCTAGATAAGAAAACTGAAGCACAGAGAAGCTGGATAATCTGCTCAGAGTGTCTGACTCCTAAGTGGGAGAGTAGACGTTCACTGGATATTGTTTGAATCTCAGTTTCCCTAATTTTCTTCCTCATGACTTTGATTTCTTTCCTCTGTATTTTTAAATATTTTAAACTCTCAATCATACAGTGTGTCTTAATTTATGGATCACTTTCACATAGTTATCTGATTTGATCTTCATGACACCTCTCTGAGATGAGTAAGGTAGATTTTGTTGCTTCTACTTGACAAATGAGAAAAATGATCTTCATAGGCATTCTTATTTAGAAGGATAGGGTATTAATTCTGGAAGTGTATTAAAGAATATCTAGTCCAGCCCAGTCGTTCTGAGGAAACTGAACTTCAGAAAAATAAGTGTCTTTCCTCAGTTCCCACAGCTCACTGCTGCACCAATAGCCTGCCTTTGAGTCCATTGTCAGCTGGGTGCTGTGGAAGTTACATTGACTTTGGGGCCAATTATTCAATTTCTCTGAGCTATAGCTTACTCATTTATAAAATGGGCATATTATTATTTACCTCATAAGACAGTTGTGAAAAATAAATAAAATTCATGTGTAACAGGCCTAACACAATCCAGAGACCTGTTAAGTATTTAACAGATGACAGTCATTTTATCCCCCTCCTCTGTCTTCCCTCCTCTTTCTGTAAGGTTGTTGTGAGGATATAATAAGATAAACATGTTTTTCCATGTCATGTATTTTATTCCGTACCATGGAGCTATGAAACCGAAAACCCCCATATCCTCCTCTCCAATCTCCTTTCCAAACTAGGAGATCTTCTTTTCCCCAAGTTCACACCATCTTTTTACTCCTGTAATCCTCTTTGGTTGCAGTAAAACCTCCAGGCTCCATCTGTCAGGTGACTTCGACTTTCACCAGGTTCCATGTCCAGCCTAAACTCTCCAGTCCATCATTTCAATCACTCTCTTGTCACTATTTTTGAACTCCGTCGCCTTCTTTGCTCAGCAAAACTCCAGTCCCCAATCAATCCAAAAACTTGATTTCTCTGCCCCTACACTCGCATTGCTGCCTCAGAGGATGGTGGTACATTCCGAGCCGCTGCACATTGTTGGTCTTACTTCAGCGGAGCCCTCAATTCCACACGGTGATTGTTTTCAGTTCTAGTCCCAATTCTCTCAGCAGCTCTCCACAGTTTTCATCTCATTCCTCAAACTCTGACCTCACCATCTCACCCACCTCTTTCAGCAAAAGACTTTGCTTTCCGCTCTGCTGAGAAAATCAGTCATCTTTTTGAAAAATCGTTAACATCAGCTGAATGCTCACTATATGCCCAGCATTGTACCAAATCCTTTATTTACATCAACTCATCTCATCTTCACCAGAGCTTCATGGGGCAGATGTGACGATTATTGCTCCATTTTGGAGCTGAAGCAGCGGAGGTTAAGGGAGGTTGGGTAATTTACCCAAGGGGGAACAGCTGGAGGATGACAGCCAGGATTCAAACCCTTGTGGATTATTTCCAGAGCTGACCTTTTCACGTCAAACAAAATTCTTCAGCTTTCTCTCCTGTAAGCTACAAACTTATCTTCATTAATTTTTAAAAATTAAGTTTAAAAAATTTTCTCAGAGTTATTCAGGCATATAATTTAAAGAGACAAACAGGTATGAAAAAACAGCAGTCCCCGATCTTTTTATCCTTTATTTCCTCTTCCCCCAAAGCAACCACTTTTAGCAGACTCTTTGGGCACTGATATCCATATTTCAAGATAACATGCATATGTTGCTACTTACTGATCTGTCTATTTTAGCCACTATTTTTTTTTTTTTATGAGGAAGATTAGCCCTGAGCTAACATCCGATGCCAATCCTTCTCTTTTTGCTGAGGAAGATTGGCCCTGGGCTAACATCTGTGCCCATCTTCCTCCACTTTATATGGGACGCCACCTCAGCATGGCTTGACAAGCAGTGTGTCAGTCCATACCTGGGATCCGAACCTGCGAACCCTGGGCTGCCGAAGTGGAGCGTGCGAACTTCACCACTGTGCCACTGGGCCGGCCCCTATTTTAGCTACTTTTTGTTGACTTCCCACAATGAAATATGAGGATTTAGCTCTTTCACATAGCAAAACCCCCTCCCCCTCAACACATGGAACACATTTTCTTTCCTTTCCCATTTGCCTGCAGGTTATACTCATTTGTATATTACAAAATATAAATGCTAATCATGACTAAGCCAAAGATATATTATAATTACTTTTCCTTTCCTGATGACCGTGGTGTAAGGTCAAAAATTAAGGCCCAATATTATGTGCTGCCTTGACATCTGGTGAAACCAGGAAGGCCTCAGATGGTCTGACTACAAGTTTCTCTTCCCCGCTCTGCTCTCATGGATAATGTCCCCTCGCCAAAAAGCCCTGCTTATCAAGAGCAGCAGAAGCAGCTCCTGCCTATCCCTGAGTAATGACTTTCAGTTCCCTGTTAGCACGAGGAATTATTCAAACAAGCCAATCACATCCTCCCACAGGAACCAAGGGTCACCTCACCCTCTTGATACTACAAAGCCTGCCTCCCACAGCCCCTGGTAGTTCCCTCTGCTGCTGAGTGCAACCTCTGTGTGGCCCTGTGTGGCATGGTGTCCTCCTCTCCCAGGCTGTACTTGTTATGACAGTTGATTGCATCTGCCCAGAGTCAGGCATTGTGTGCTCAGCCATCCCACAACCCTAGGATGGGAATTTCTCCCTCACCAAAAGGATACATAGGAGACAATTAAAACACATGTATTTTTGTGTTTCTAGGATTAATAATAATCCACGTGGATTTCCCTCTCCTCTTCCTGGTTGTGTAAATCTCTCAGTTCCTTCAATCCTTAATGTTAATTTCCTCTTCTTGGAAAAGTCTCTCCTTGGAACCTCTGACCTGATCAGGTCTGGCCTGGTTGATTACCATGCCTGCTCTGCAGCTGTCACCTTTTTGAGATCTTGGGTGTCTGAAAACGTTGTTATTCTCACACTTACTTGATAGCTTGGCCAGGGTTAGAATTCTTGGCTGGAAATTATTTTTCCTCAGAATTTTCAAGCCATTTTTCCATGTCTTTTAGTTTCCAACCTTGCAGTTGAGAAATCTAAAACCATTCAAATCCCTAATGTTTCATATGTGACCTGTTTTTCCTTGGCTCTCTGGAAAAAATCCCTCCTCCCCTTTATCCTCTCCCATTGTTTTAATTTACCAATGAAATGCACTGGCATGGTTCTATTTTCACTCATTGAACTTGGCACTTTCTAATCTGGAAACTCATATCCTTCAGCTCAGGGGAAATTTTCTTGTCTTATTCACTCAGTGATTTTCCCCATTCTATTTTCCTTACCTATTCTCTCTTTCTGGAACTCTTATTATATAGATATTGGCTCTCTTGAATAGTTCTCTAATTTTCTTATCATTTTAAATTTTACTTCTTATTTTCTTTATTTTTAATCTTCAGATTTCTAGATTTCTTCATCTTATCTTGCAAACTTTCTACTGAGTTTTTAATTTCTACTGGAGTATTTTTAATTTCAAGATAGTTTTTAGTTTTCTCTTTTGAGCATCTCTATGCTGTTGGTGGGATTTTATTGATAGTGGGCTTCACTGTAGGGTGAGTTGGCTGGCTATTTGCTTGCAGAATCCCCAATGTCAGTGTGTTTGTTTTTTTCTTATAGGTTAGGACAGATTCCACTGGGAAGGCTCTTCCAAACACTTGCCTGGAGGAATACCCTACACTGCCAGCATTCTGCATCAGGATTCCCTGATTGCTGGGTCTCCTGCAGGTGGGGAGATGTATACTGGGTTGCTTTTTAGCTATCTCCACTGCCGACTTTCTCAGGTCTGCTAAACTAGTTACCACTCACCTATCTAATTGTCAATTTCCAAAACTGTATCACTGATGTTTACATCCTTTCTGGATTTTTATCTTTTTATTAATAGCTTTACTCCTATCCACATGAGATTTGGGAAATAGTTGAGGCTAATGCAAGTGTTTCATTTTTGTCTCTCTTTTTCTATTTCTACCTATCCATTCCTCATTTCCTCTTATTTCAGCTAGAGTCTTTTCTAGTCTAAGGATGTTACTACATCTGATATTCAAATTCAGTGTCCTCCCATCTCTTCAGAGGTATTGCTCCAATAGTTATTTCTTCTCTGTTTTGTACTTTTGAGTCTATATTGGCTATTTCCTGTCAGCTGTAAACACAGGGAGATAACTCCATCTTTAGACATTCCTTTGAACTGATATCTTCCTCGTGCTCACTCATATCTTCTTTATGCTCTGGTCCATATTTCTACTTCCTTTTGCAGTCAAGCTTTTTGGAAGCATCCCCTGTACTTACTGTCTCTACTTCCTCTGAGCCCATTTACAGCTCTACTCATGGAAAGGGGCTTCTAGCAAAATCCCCAAATGATTTCCGTGTTGCCAAACTGATAGACACTTTCCTCTCTTAAGTTTACTCTACTGCTCTATGGTACTCTTGATTGCACGGACATTTATTTTTTTTCTTACTAGTTTTTATTTTATTATTAAAAGGAAGTTTATCCACAGTAAAAGTAATACATATTTATTACATAAAATTTGGAAAATAGAAAAAATATAGAAAGGAAAAAGGAAATCCTATCCTTAAATCTACCAAACAGATAACTCCTATTAAATTTAGGATGTATTTTCTTCCCGAATTTTTGCTGAGTATATATGTTTACATAATTGGATATGTATATTCATATGAAGTTGTATATTCTGATTTTTTGAAAGGTTCCACATCTCTATATCCAATAGTCTTGAGGATCTCTCTACTTATATGTCTTACAGAAGCCTTAAACTTAACATTTTCAAACAATTTTCCAGAAAGTGGGTTACTTTAGAATTTCCTATCTCAATCAATGAGTGGTATCACTACTCAACCAACTGATGAAGCCAGAAACCTGTGTGATATGCTCACCTTTTCCGTCTCTCTCATCTCTTGCCTTTAGTGAGTTATGGAGTCCTTTGAATTCTGCCTCTTTAACAGTTCTCATTAGGCTACACACTGCTTCTACCTTAGCATCATTCCTATAGGTGAGGATTTCACCCTTTTCGCCTGAATTATGGCATTAGCCATCTAATTAAAATCCTTGCCTCTCTTTTAAACTATCATTCAGAATGCTGTCAGAATAATTGCTGTAAAATACTTGCCCAGTCATGTCATTAACTTATGTAAAAATCCTTCAACATCTCTCCATAGCCTGATGAATAATGCTCCAAGTCCTTAGCATAGGACTCAAAGCTTTCTTGTGTCTTTCAGCGGTGTCTTGCCTCTTTCTCCAGCTTTATTTGTTCCATTATCCCGTGTCTCTTTACCAAGAAAACAATGAGTAATGCTGTTTCTTTCCTTTAAAACTTTCTTCATTCTCTTCGCTTTTTCCCCTTCTTACACAGCTAACTTTTCTGCACATTCTTCAAAAGTATGAGCATCAATTCTTCAAAGAGGCCCTCCTTTATCTCGTAATCGAATTGAGAAGCCTCTTCTAGGTGCTTCCATATGACCCTCTGAAGACAGTTATCCTATCGCTGAAATGATGATTTACTTTGTTTCTTCTATTAAAATATATACATCTTCAGAGTCAAGAATATATATTCATTGACTTTGAATTCCTAATGCCTAATCCAGTACTTGATAAAGATAGGCTCTCAATGTTTATTAAAGGAATAATTTCACATTCTGGTTATTATATGGATGTTCTGTTTTCAAAGGCAGTCCTTTTTTACTTGACAGTTCCCTTATGAGTATGTGAAGAGCAATTGTTGTGTGGGTGTGAGGGGAGAGAAGAAGGAACACAGAAGTTCACACAGATCGTCACAAAGGATTATTCCAAATTACACTTATGAGTTTCTCATTCTTGTTTTTAGGATAGGGCTAGAACTGACCCAAAAGTGTGGGATTAGGAGAGATGAGAAGTTACCTCCTTTGAATGTCTCATGCAACATATTGTATATTTTCAAAGGGAAATCGTTGCAGAGTTGTATCATGAAAGTACTTTAATAGATAATTGTTTGTTTGTGTTTGTGTGTGCATTTTCTTGCCAAATTACGTGGTATGATAATAAGAGGAAACCTATCATTTAAAATTACACTTTAGAAATATTGAATACTAAAAACCGCATGCCAGTTGCACTACTAATAGTTGAGCTGTCATTAATTTTCCATGAGAAAGTTTTCTCTCTGTGTTTATACACAGACTCTCTCATTACAAGGGAAGGCTCATCCCTTTCCTTCCTGTGGTGTTTCTCTCTTGGTTCAATTGGATAATAAAGCATTTTACACTGTGACCTGTAATTTCCTCAATTGAATTACCTCTAGATGAAGGTTACTTGGCTTTAGAAACAAGTCATCACATATGCTTCTTAGCAATTTGATGGGTCCTAATCATGATACCCTATTTATGTCATTAACTTAATTTTTTTAGAGCAGTTTTTAGGTTCACAGAAAAATTGAGAGAAAGGTACAGAGATTTCCCATATATCCCCTGCTCCAACACATGCATCGCCTCCCCCATTATCAACATCCCCCACCACAGAGGTACATTTGTTCCCATTGATGAACCTACATTGACATATCTTATCACCCAAAGTCCATAGTTTACAGTAGGGTTCACTCTTGGTGTCGTACAGTCTATGGGTTTGGGCAAATATATGAAGACATGTATCTATCATTATCACATCATTCAGAGTAGTTTCACTGCCCTAAAAATGCCCTGTGCTCCACCTATTCATCTCTCTCTTTCCAACCTCTGGCAACCACAGATCTTTTTAATGTCTCCATAGTTTTGCCTTTTCCAGAGTGTCATATAGTTGAAATAATACAGTATGTAGCCTTTTCAGATTGGCATCTTTCACTCAGTAATATGTATTTAAATTTCCTTCATATCTTTTCATGGCTTGATAGCTCATTTTCTTTTAACGCTGAATAATATTCCAGTGTTTGGATGTACCACATTTTATTTATCCATTCACCTACTAAAGGACGTCTGGGCTGCTTCCATGTTTTGGCAATTATGAGTAAAGCTGCTATAAACATCCACGTGTAGTTTTTTGTGTGGACATAAATTTTCACTCCTTTGAGTAAATACCAAGGAGCACAATTGCCAGATCGCGTGGTAAGAGTATGTTTAGTTTTGTAAGAAACCGCCAAACTGTCTTCCAAAGTAGCCGTACCATTTTGCAATCTCACCAGCAGTGAATGAGAGTTCCTGTTGCTCCACATCCTTGCCAGAATTTGGCGTTGTCAGTGTTCTAGATTTTGCCCTTTCTAATAGGTGTGTACTGATATCTCATTGTTGTCTTAATTTACATTTCCCTAAAAACTTTTTTCAGGTAGAGTCATATAATATTAGAGACAAAAGAGATCCTAGATATCATTTAAGCCAAAGATTCTCTATCAGAAAGTGGTGAGGATGAAGATGTGGATAATTTGTACCAAAAGTATTTCAGATACTTTTTGGAAACATCTATTCTTGGACTCTTGATTTCCTTCCTCTTGAACTCTGACATTCTTATAAGCGTGGTGTCAGGCATGAGTCTTAAACACACACACACAAACTTCTAGCCTATCATAATATCCTCCACCCCTCTGAGATGAGAACTATTGATTTAGTGGAGCTTTTATGTTCAAGGAAACTGATGCTCAGAAGGTTCAAGTTTCAGTGACTTATCCTGGATCATGGAGCTGGTTAATGGCAAAACCAACACTAGACGCTCTATCTCCTGCTGTTGGCAAAGTGCTTCTTCTACTACATGCACCACTTTCCTGATCTATTCTCAAAAGCCACCTCTTCAGGTCTGAAGAATCTAGAGGAATCCTTAGCCTGACTCTTATGACCAAGTAGTTCTTTGTGTTTTTTTTTTTTTTTTTTTTTTTTTTTGGTGAGGAAGATCAGCCCCGAGTTAATATCTGTGCTAATCCTCCTCTTTTTGCTGAGGAAGACTGGCTCTGAGCTAACATCTATTGCCAATCTTCCTCCTTTTTTTCCCCCAAAGCCCCAGTAGATAGTTGTATGTCATAGATGCACATTCTTCTAGTTGCTGCATGTGGGACATGGCCTCAGCATGGCCGGAGAAGCGGTGCATTGGTGCACGCCCGAGATCCGAACCCGGGCCACCAGTAGCGAAGCACGCACACTTAACCGCTAAGCCACGGGGCCGGCCCCTGACCAAGTAGTTCTAAAGACCACCACAGCATGATTCTGCTGAGGGATTTGTCCTGCATTTCCTACCCTCACTCTATTTCCAAAAGGCTTCCAGGACATTAAACAGCTGGTGAAAGCTCCAGAGAATTATTTCTTCAAACTAGGACCCTATCCCATAGATATGAGAGCAAGGGCTAGAGGAGGAGCTGGAATAATGATATTTTCCATTATACCCTTGAAACTAGGGAGGCCTTAAGAGAAGGGACAAATCCATCTTCTAAGGACTGTATAGTTCTATTTGTCCAAACGCAGTTTGAGAATTAGCTGAGTGGTCCTCCCTGCCAACTATGCAACTTCTAGGCCTGAAACTCACTGTTTGCCATCAGTTGACAGAGAATATAAACTATAGCTCTGGACCCAACATAGCCAAGCAGGGTTGCTGCATTGCTCTGGAAGTTACAGATACCTTTGTGGGAAAGAAGGGATTATTTTGCACTGTGAACATAATTTTGCCACTCAGTAGTCTCTCTCCCAAAGGAAGAATCTTGAGCTTGTATTTTCTTTTTGGCAGGGAGTAGGCCTAGAACTTTCCAAGTGCACCAGCTGTACGTCTCTCTCCTTCTCTTTCAAACACTGTCACAAGTAAGTAAAGATACTGTCTCGCAAAGGTTCTGGCTATAAGAGGAAAACCAAACCAAACCAAAGCCCTCACTCAAACATTTCTGAACCCAACGGTGGGAGTGGTAAATATGATTAGGGATTATAGCTGCTCAGCTTTCAGCTCTCCACAGGAAGCAAGAGGTACACAACTGCAGAGAAACGTGCTGGAGAGAGCACACCCTTGTAAAAGGAGACGGAAGGGAAGTGGCCAAGTGAAAGCTAAGTGGTCAGACTCCATTCAGCCTGGGATAAAAGGCACTTAGGACTGGCTCAGTCAAGTACTGCAAATAAAAGACAACTGTAGTGTAGACAGGGAGGCTGGGCTGGGCTGGGCTGGAAGGCAGCAGCTGCATTTTATGCCATTACTGGGGAAAGCAGAATTTAAACCTCATAATAAACACTTCCCCCACCCCCAACACAGACTCACTAATCCACACACACACACATACATATACATACATGATATAAAATGTCTTTACTTTGGGCTAAAAATTAATAAAGCAGTAAGTGATGGTTACTGAGGGGGAAGTTCCAGAGTTTGCTCTAGCAACCTAGGAAAACAACAGATGGTTGAAAGTTTGCTTATCCTGCTTACGAACCCCATGAAGTAAGGCAGCAAAGCTGTCATTTGATTTTCAGGAGTTTTGTTTTGAACAACTTGGACTCAATTCGAATGGTGTTTTAAGTTGTGTGATGCATTCGAAAGTATATTACTGGACTTTTCCCATTATTTTAGCATCAGGATAGGCAGCTCTTCAGTTCTTTGGAATGATCCTCTGAAATTACACAGCAGAACACACTCTGAGGTGACACATGTTGGCCTTACCTGCTGTTCTTCTCCCCCACCTCCCAGGTTTAATCAAGGCCCATTGGTTTGATTAAAATCCTGGTGACTCCCATCCATTTTCTCCTTCGCTGTCACTGTTCCAGAACACCATTTCCCAAGCTTGCTGCCTGAAAAGAAGAATGACTTGGTTCCAGCTCTTTTCCCTCCAATTTAACTTTATATCCATATCATCTGAGCTTTCTGGAGAGCGAGTCTTTTCTGTACTCAAAAGCCTTCAATGATTCCCTCTTATTTGTATAATAAAGTCCAAATCTGACCCAGCCTCAAATCCCTGCTGTCATTGCTTGTCACTTCCTTGCCCTAGTATCTTCAAATCTTGTCTCAATACACTCCCTTGGCTGGGCCTTTGCTTCTTCTACTTCTGGTTTATGAAACCCACTTTCCCTCTACATTGTTTGTTGGTAGTCCTGCCCACGGCTTAAGACCTTCCTCACTCTAGTCTTTTCCAGAAGGACTTCCCTTATCCTTCAACATATAGCAAGCCTCTCCCTCCTCTGTTCTCCTCCAACACCATGTTAACAAATTTAGTACAGCACTTTCCATGTTGTAGTTACTTGTATATATCTCAGACCCTCCCCCTACACTGTGAGCTCCTTGAATAGGTCAGAGAGGGAAGGATATTATGAGAAGATAATGGGACAATGACAGGATTAAGAGTAGGAGTGGGCAAGATTATAATAAAGCAGAGATCTCTCACATACCACTGCCTTGGTATCTAGTAGTGATTACAATTCATTTTATATATAAAATCCAATATTCATAAAGCTTAAACATGTTTACTAAAACTAAGGTTACATCTTCAAGCAAATGTTCCATAATATGTGTAAATATGTAATGCTCAGCTATACGTAGGGTATGCACATGAAATATCATCAGATATTATCCTAACTAGAGGTATAAAAAAATTAAATTTGTTAAAAATACCCAGAAAACCCTCCAAAGGAATCTATGTAGTCACCAACAACATTTGGGGAAAGAGTAGAAGAACATAAAACCGGATCAAATTTAGTACAATGGACTTTAACTTCCAGATACGCAGAATGCCTTGTCAGCTGCTGAAGTCCCTCGTTTAAAAAGAAAGAGAAATTTGTACTCACCACTTCTCAATATTTATTTATGCAGATGTGACATGAGTCACAAGGATGTAGAGATGAACCCTGATTTATTACAAAATCAAGAAAATAGCTAAAAATAAGTGTGTCTCAGGATGATTCAAAGTGCAATAAGGGACTTTCCAATGATTTGGTAACAAATGTAGCAGCCCAACTCCATTTATTTTTCCAGCAAATATTCCCAAGGAACATGAATAATGACAGCTCATAATCTGAACTATTAATTTTTTCATGTTAGTTGATTCAACCTTTTGTGTCAAAAAAGAAAGAGAGAGAAGAAAAAGCAAGAGAGAGTGTAAGTAATAGATCAAGTTTCTATATTAACAACTTTCAAAATAAAATAAAATAGTCAAATATTAATATTCTAGTCATTAAGTCTAATTGCATAAAAATGATACAATACATAACACGATGAGGCTATGATTTTGGTGAGACAACTACGCAAAAGTTAGAAGTGTAGAACCCTAGAGTTGAACAGACCATGAGCTATCCCTGAATTCAGACTCTACCTTGAGCAAGAATTGTCTCCAGAACACTAATCTCAGAAGTAGAATCTAGCCTGTTAAATACTTATAGCAATGGGAGGCTCGCTACATCTGTCTTAGTTTCCTAGGGCTGCTGTAACAAATTGCCACAAATTTAGTGGCTTAAAAAAACCCAGTAATTTATTATTTCACAGTTCTGGAGGCCAGAAACTTGAAGATGTTCAACAGGGCTGCACTCTCTACAGAGACTCTAGGGGAGAATCGGTTCTTTGCCTCTTCTGGTTTCTGGTGGTTGCTTGCTTCCTTGGCTTGTGGCCATATTACCCCAATCTCTTCCACTGTTTTCACATCATCTTCTCTTCTGTGTGTCTTCTAAAAGGACACTTGTCATTAGATTCAGGAATCAACCAGATAATCCATAATGAACTCCTCTTTGACTTAATGACATCTTCAAAGACCCTTTTTCCAAAAAAGGTAACATTCATAGGTCCTGGGGATTAGGACATGGGAATATCTTTTTGGGGACCATCATTCAGCCTCTACAATCTCCAAAAGCAATCCATTCATTTTTAGACAGATTTTATTAGAGTGGACTTTTGCTGTTTTGAACAGTACCTATATGTCCCTAATATTTGGAAGTAATTCCAACGTAGATGAGAGGTAAGGTTCTATCTCCTACTATTGAGCTGAAATGGGGAGGTTCCTCTCTTCTTAGACCCTGGACTGTAGTGCATGAGCACATGGTATAAGCAGAGCCAATCAGATGCCTCCACTGTGTGTGGGACTCTTGAAGGGCTGCAGCAAAGTTCAAAGTTGGAGATGATTTGTGGTGGCTGTTGCACATTTCCGGTATGGTCCTTGTCAGAGTCCAACAGCAATGGTGCCCTGGCTTAGTGTTCTAAGAACTATGCCTGTGACAGGGATTTTGTCCAGACGTTTCCTCTTTGTATTCCTACCTGAGCTTGGTTTTCTGGTCTTCCCATAGGTGCAGTGAGCTCTCCTTCTCAATACATCTTTTTTTTCATGTACATTACCAGAGTTATTTTGTGTTGTTTACAGCCAAGAACCCTGACTCATATACTTGTATGAAGCTAAAATCTCTTTCTTTATTTTGGTCACCCAAATATCTGAATTCTTTCGCTCAAGTTGTACAGAATATACCTATGTTCTTTTGCACGTGAAAACCCTTAAAAGAGTTCATATAATCTAGGGATTGAGTGGATCCTAAAAATCATCTTCTTTGACATCGCTTTTTATAGATGTCTACACTGAGGATCAGCATGGCCAAGAGAGTACTCATGGACACAGGTCAGAGCCGTCACCTAGGAGTCCTAAATCTTGGCCCAGCACCCTTTCACTTCACTGTGCTACCATCCCAAAATGTTTATCATACTCTCTCCCCTCCTCAAACTTCATCCTCATACCTTTCTTCCAAGCAAACATCTCTACATATGCCATTACTGATAAGATTTCCAGACAGGTTAGTAGTGCTGTTATATTTTCTAATATAACATTATTTAATTATCATGAACAATTTTCTATAAGAATTATCAGTGTTTTTAGTATCACGAAGCTATCATCTGAAACCTTCTGCAAGGAAAGATTTCTTCTAGAAATATCACTGAGGCTCCTTCCTGAAGGCCCATGCTCTGTTTCTGCCAAGCTCCTCTCTCTGTTTCCATCCATGTTCCCCAATCTTCACACACACATTTATTACTCTCGCTTCCAGGTCTCTGCTCTTTTGAGACCCTTTCTCTAGAACACTCTTCTTTCTTCTTTGGACCTATAAATTATGTGTTATCATGTCACTTACTGTTTCCCAAATATTGATCTTTCCTTACAGACAACTGCAACCATCCCCTTTTGCATTTTGACCACATGTATTTGATTACAGTTAACTTAGAACTTTACAGTAGAAAGTCTCAGTTTTTTTCCTAAATTGATTTATTTGCAAGCCTTGTCTTCCCAACAAAATTGTGAACTCCAAGAGGGTGGGCATATGGTCTTATTTCTTTAATATAATAGTTCGAAGTGTTTAATGGGCACAGTAGACATTTTAGTTTTTCCTATTTATGAGCAACCTGATAGTACATACTTGTAAATATTTGTAATTTTGCTGAAGCAGAACTTTTCTAATTATAAAAGTTATATAATCTCCCGAAAAAAAGAAGTTCCCTAAACTATCTCATCTTCTAATCCCACTTGACTTTAACTTTACCAAAATTAAAGGTTTCACATATATCTTTGAGAAATTTTCTTTTCAAATGCAAGCATATTGTCTCTTTAAATAAATACAAAAAGATTATGTGCATTCAAAAATTTTTTATAGGTATTGCCAAATTGTCCCTTGAAAAGTTTGCGGGAGTAAAGAATTTGAATGTTTAAAGGCTGTTAGTTTGGTGGGCAGGGAAGAGTCACTTAATTAGTGAAAAGAACCAGCCAGTGAGGCTTGTGATTCTCTGCACCTTTACAATTACACAGCATACCGGACACATTTATTTAACTCTTGGAGTAGAGTTTCTCAGAAAGGAAGTCAATGCGGGTGTTGATGACAGCAATGGAGAAAAAATGAAGATATCTAAAAAAGTGTTGGTTTTGGTCAGAATATAAAAGTTTTTTTCGTTATGAGAGAGAGAAATAGGATGTGATAATGTGTCTACAAATCTCAAAAAATTCCTGATGCGAATGTTAAGGGTCCTCTGTCTTCAAGTGAATAGACTTGAATTTAGTGACAAAAGAGAAATTTGAACAAATCACGTTGTACCATGGATCATTGATAAATTATTGACCAGTAAGTAAAATGAATATATATATAATATACAGATTAATTTTATATTTATATAGAATGTATTCTTTCCCATGATTCAGTTGTATCATGAAGTGTAGAAATTTACAACTATATAGCAAAATTTCTAATATCCATTTTAAACCCATTTATTTTTTAAGATTTATTTATTACTTGCATGATATTTGTTAAAAAATCAAACAAAATTGAAGTATTTAACAAGTAAATGTAAAGTCCTGTGACACTTCCTCGATCTGAGAAAATGAATACTAATATTTTGGTGTTTCTGAATCATGTGATGTGTTTTTAATGTCAGAATATTTATCTACTTTTTAATCTAGAACTTTTATGATTTCACTTTTTTTAGGTTTAAAATTCTGATGAGTCTGGAAATGAATTGTTTGCTTTGGAATAAGGAAAGAAATGGTTATTTAGTTTAATTTCTTTTCCAATGTATAATCAAATATACTATTTGCCAATTAATCCATTCTTCTATTAATTTACAATGCCACCATTTCCATATACTAAACTCCATAATGATCAGGTATAACTTTGGACCTTAGCTTTCTATTCCTGAGCTAGTATCAAATTTTATAATTACTATCATTTAAAAGTTTATAGCTTAAAATATCAAGAAATACTTGCTGATTTATAAAAAATATATAAAAGTGAATAAAGCAGAAAGTGAAAGTTTTCTGTATAATCCTGCTTCCCAAAGATCAATACTGCTCACAATTTGGTGCATATTCTTGAATTTTTCACACAATACATAGATATAAATGGGGTCATATTATATCCTGATCCTATAACTTTTTCACTCAACAATTTTATCTTTGGATATTTTTCAAGTCAATACAGAGAGAAACACCATATGCTTTAACTGAATATGTCATTGTATAGCTATACCATCATTTATTTACCCACTTTCTTACTGAAAACATCTTTGATTTTTTCTAAGTTTTTACTATTAGAAATATACTCAAAGTTTTTCTTTTATATATCTTTGCGTGTTGTATTTCTATAGGATAAATTCCTAGGAATAAGGTTACATGGTAAAATTTAAAATCGTGACAGATATTTCCAAATTGTCCTCCACAAAGGTTAATTTGTATTTGGTAAAGCAGTGAGCAGGAGCTCACTTAACTCTCCAACGTCCTGGAAATTTTTAGGGGACAGAGGGATGCGAAAAGGGGGTCAGGAAGAAATAAAGACTAAGAATGGAGCCAAGAATGAGGTGGGCTGAAAGTTGTAGCTTTCTCACAGATTGGATAAAAGAGAAAAGATGGGGCCAGCCCTGTGGTCTAGTGGTTAAGTTCGGTGTGCTCTGCTTCAGCAGGCCAGGTTTCGCTGGTTTGGTTCCCAGGCATGGACCTACACCACTCATCGGCAGCCATGTTGTGGTGGTGTCTCACATACAAAATAGAGGACGATTGGCACAGATGTTAGCTCAGGGTGAATCTTCCTCAGCAAAAAAAAAAAAAAAAGAGAGAGAGAAAAGATGGCATTGTGGGAATGAAGGTAGTTTAGGCAAGAAAAAAATAACCAATTTAGCTGTGTCTCTCCACAGACCCCCGACCTTGGAGTCATTCAGTGAGCATAGAGAGAAGAGTTACAATATTTATTGGGCAAGAACGTCTCTAAAAATCTTTCACATAATAACTGTTATGAATCTTTTGACTTTTTTCGTGACTGTGGGGTTTTTGGTATCTAAAAAAAGGGATTAATAGAAATGAAAATAATAATGATAAATATACCAAAGGAAAAAAATGTTCAATTCTCTCAATGTCAAAGGTAAAATGTTTCTTCCAATGTGTTTAAATAAAAATAACGTTCAACATAAGGAAATGCTAGACTTAGAGTAAAGTCTTATATTATTATATAAATGAATGATTACTTCAGAACTTTTATTTTATTTTTTGATGAGCCCATGACCACACAACATTGTGAAATTATTTGAGAGAGATATTTGAATTAAGACTCAGTCATTCGATGTTGTGTTCAGCAATGACAGATTCTCATCTTCTTTTTTTCTTTTTGGGGGTGGTGGGTGGTGGTGAGGGGAGGCTGTTATGATGTGTGCAATCTCCAAGAACCTTAATCCAGATGTCCATGATGCTCGGATGGTGCTTCCTACGAAGGAAGGGGCTGTGAGGCACTCCGGGGTTTGCTTTGTAAATTGTTCCATGTAGAAATTTGCCTGGCCTGGCATCAAGCCCTGGATGGTAGCCAGGGAGAGGGTTACAGAAAGAAATTAATGTGTCAGGGCTGGAGGCAGGAAAAAGATATTAGGCAATGTATTTGCCTAGTTGCACCACACACTTGATTTCCACCCAGCTTGTGAATACCTTACAATAGTTAAAATGCCAATAGCTGCTTCACCAAGGCAGTAGGCTTTTGAGTGATTTCTCTCTTATGTTTTTCAAACTTTATGTAATGTCTTATTGCTGTTTTTTGGTGGGGAAGATTAGCCCTGAGCTAACGTCTGTTGCCAATCTTCCTCTTTTTGCTGAGGAAGATTGGCCCTGGGCTAACATCCGTGCCCATCTTCCTCTATTTTATATGTGGGATGTCACCACAGCATGGCTTGACAAGCAGTGTGTAGATCCGTGCCCAGGATCTGAAACTGTGAACTCCGGGCTGCTGAAGCAGAGCGTGCGAACTTAACCACTACACCACTGGGCCAGCCCCATCTTATTGTTTTTATAATAAATATTTTTGGAATTTTTTCTGTAAAACTTATGCAGGCACTAATAACATAAAATACTAGATATAATTTTGTACATATTGAAACACATTAGTATTCTTTGAGATTAAATACCAATACCAGATAAAATTGCCATTGATTGATAGAAATTATTTTAACAATATGGACACTTAAAAATTTACCCAAATCCAGGGGCCGGCCTGGCGGTACAGTGGTTAAGTTTGCATGCTCCGCTTCGGCAGCCTGGGGTTCGCAATTTCAGAACCCAGGTGCAGACCTACGCACCGCTTGTCAAGCCATGCTGTGGCAGGTGACCCACATATAAAAAGTAGAGGAAGACAGGCACAGATGTTAGCTCAGGGCCAATCTTCATCAGCAAAAAGAGGAGGATTGGCAACAGATGTTAGCTCAGGGCTAATCTTCCTCACCAAAAAAAAAAAAAAAAAGAAAAAATTTACCCAAATCCATACATTTAGCCTAATCAATGCAATCTAAATAATACCTATAATACAGTTAATTTTATTGGAAGGATGGTTTCAGTGTTAAGAAATAAAGTTTATATAGGTCATTTCTAATTCTCTGCACATTGTACAATGATTATATGAAAAGGTAGAGTTTTCTAAGAGCATTATTGAAGTATAAAATTAGTCTAACATAAGGCAAAGTTTTTCCCTCAAGGTTATTTTGATGGATAGCTCATCTTATGGATGTTTCAGCAAAAGAATTAAAGAACTAGGATTTAAAAGCTTTCAGTATTAGATATTCTAACTCTTAAGAAAAATGTCTGGACATTTTAAAGATTAAAATTCATTTTCAGGAAGGCAACAAATATTACAGGTAAACTTTGATCAATTAAGGAAGAATAAATGAGAAAGTCAAGGCATTCTAAGTGTATGTTTTGTAGGTTATGAGGACTTCATGGAACTGATGCTTGTCTGTGGTTGTAGGAAAACAAAGCAGTGGAAACAGACTCTCTGTTTTACTGCTTTGCGGCTAAGTGGTCCCAGAGTGATGTTCTCCCTCCCGCCTGCCCCACCCTCCTGTCTCCTTTCCTTCTTTCTCCTCACCCCCCCCACTTCCTTTCCCTCCTTCCCCCCTTTTTACTTCCTTCCTCTCTCCCTCCCTTCTTCCTTCCTCCCTCCGTTTTTCCTTCCTCTCTCCCTTTCTTCCTTCCTCCCTCCTTTCCTTCCTTCCTTTCTTCCTTCCTTCCTCTCTCTCCTTTCTTTCCTTTCTTCCTTCCTTCTTTCTTTCCTTCCTTCCTTGCTTTCTTCCTTCTTTTCTTTCTTTCTTTTCTTCTGCAACACTCTTTTCTACCCAGCCCACCCACCCCTTCATCATCTCATTGGGTTAGCTGCTAGCCATCATTCAGATTACATTTAAAAGTCTCTACCTCTGGAAAGAGTTCCCTGGTACCTCATGTCTGGGTTACTGGGTTGCATCCCTTCCTACATGCTCCCTCCAAATGAGGCCTGCTACATTATGCTGTAAGTGCCTCTTTTCCTGTCTGTGTACCTCCATGCAATGTCTGTGTCTACCTTGTTCCTTTTTATATCTTTATGGTCCAGTGCAGTGTTTATGGCTAGTAGGAGCTGAACATTATTTTTAGAATGAACGTCAAATAAAAAAATAAATAAACAACCAAACATAATTTTTTTAACTTAAGAAGGCAATCTAAGACATTTGTTCATCCCTTTACTTATTAAGTGTTTATTAACTGTGTGATTGTTATCTAAATATTTCCATCAGGAATTCGATGAGATTCTATTGAAAGAAATGAAACCATATATTTAGATTTTTGCTTATTTTTTTCCTTTATAACAACTTAATCCACTTTTTTTTGCTCAAGCCATACTATAAAATGCACAAAATATTTTAAATTATTCTTTTATGCTTTTGAAAAAAGATAGCATGCTATTTCCTTTTTCTATGACATAATATTTTCGACCACTGATAATGGGTGGTGGCTGGTATTTCTAAAGAGCCTGTGGCCTTATCTAAGCTGAGTGTGTCCTGAAGTGAATGATTATAAAATATATGCCCAAAGAAAAGTGACTCATATTTACATGGGTGGTAACTTGGGCTAATAAATGTGGGAGGTAGGCAGAAAGGAAAACAATGCTGTAGGTATTTTCTTCTTGATGTGTGAGTACGAAAGCTTTTATTGCCAAGATCCTGACGATTAGTGAGTTTAAAAAGAAATGTATGAAGTTGTAAAAACACTGTGCTAAAAAAAGTCAGTGGTTTATCTTTACTGTTTTTACTCAGTTTCATGACAACTGAATTGTGGTAGCTGGTAAAGTATAGCATTTTCACAGTAGTAAGAGGTTTGGAGACAATAAATACATCCAATATAAGAATGAAAATGTTAAAGATTTTCCTCTTAGTCAGTAAGTAAAACCAGAAGTATGGCTTTGATGCTCTATTTTACCATTCAGATTTCGGCACAGTTTACAACATAGTTAGGGCAACTAAAAGCAATTTACAAGTGAATTTCTGTATAGTGCCCAACCCAGAGAAATATGCATGACACCCTCTGAAATGAGTTACTCAGTGCTTGTATGACTTCAGGAACAGATAACCTGAGAGACGGTTAGAAATAGCAGTGCTAAGAAATGTCTGTAGAGTCCTCGTCTATGAGATTAAGGCAATCAAGTACAACATATAAATTCACTTCAGAAAATGATTTCATGCACTACAGTGCTTAGAGCACTATGCATTTGCTGGCTAGCTTTGACCAAACAAAGTATCTAAATCAAAATATCACCAAATTACTCATCTGATATTTTCTTCTAAATTTAAAATAAATTTAAAATTAAATGATAAAATAGTTTGTGCTTATCTATGGAAAAAAGGACAGGAGAACCAAAGTGATTATCTGGAATTCAGACCTCAAAACTACTTTTTACCAGAAATATTCGTAAGCAAAAGTAATTTCTTTCTTTGAGAAATATTCCAGAAAATTCCATTAGTTATCAAGTTCATTGCTCTGCGTAAGACCCTACATAAAGAACACCATGTGAAGGGAGCAGATTGCCTGTTGGATGTGAGATGAAATATATTTTACGGCCACAGAATGACCCCCATATATGGCATTGTCTGCTTGTCATAGTTTTTTCTTGTTTGTTGCTTTCAACAGGTGACGCTCTTCAGACAATAGTGCTGTGTCCTCACATGTGCTTCCTGAGAAGGCCTTTTTCATCTTTTGTAAAAGTGCTCTTAAATTATTCCCTTAGAAGTCTTTTGTCAGGATAACCTTTTCCTAATATATACCCTAAATATCTTTGCATGTGTTTTCATAAACTGGAGACACTGGAGGGCTTTTTTCTCTCCTGTGAGTAGAGGAAAACATGAGGGTACAGAAAAATAGGACAAAAGTAGAAAGTTAAGGACAAAGAGGCTGTACTTCATCTATCATATCTCAAAAACTATAAAGTGGAGGAAGGGTTGACCTAAAAGGTTTGAATTTAATGGGCACAAGATAGAACTTATGGTTATAAATTAAGACGATGTCTGCTCTATAGCATGCCATTACTGTATGTCACAGTAGTTTAATATCCACTAGTATCTATAGCAGAAACTGACATAGTTTGCTGAATCTCTCTAAGATTTAACCTCTTAATTTATTCATCCACAAACCGGGAATAAAAACAGTGACCTCATAGCATCATTGTGAGAAATTAATGAGATACCAGACCTAAATATCTAATAAAGCAGGTGATAGTTTATACTTTCTAGAGGACAGCTAGTATAAGAATAAATATTTCTAACTATTAAGCTCTCTAAATTAACTAAATTGCTTTTTCAGGCAGATTTCCCTGACATTAGAGGTATTTGGGAGGTTGTTCAAAAGTTAGACACTCATTTTTGGGAGATCTAGAGGGGAGTATTTTGCAGCCGATTACATTCACACCATTACTCTGAGGCAGATTTGAGGTCCTTGTAGTAGGTGGGACGTGTTACCAGAATTTTCTCCTGCAAATGTTGAGCTTATCTGCTACAGATTATCCATCCACTGCCTTTGATTCTGCTGGTAGAAAATGGTGTTTACTCCAATTTACTGTCTCATTGACCATCAAAAGAGGCTTCGCTGTGGACCTTACCGGACAGGAATTACTCAGTGTGTTTCCGCTTCATGCTCACATCTCTGGTCATCATCAGTAAATGCCACTTGAACTTCATTGTTACATGACCTGTTGTTGTAGGTGACTTTGATCTGTCTTGTTCACTGCATTCACTCAGGAAAATCTGGCATCTTTATTTAGTTCGTGTACTCATGGCAATGACCCTGTTGAGAACACTTGCTTCTTGATTTAAAGAGTGTCTGGGACCTTGATTTAATAGGTCTCTAGGAACTGTAGAAAGAGCATTTAATCCTCTAATTCAGCAGTTCTCAAAATGGAATCTTTGGATCTTTCTCAGGTGTATTCTTTGGGGTCTGTGACTTCTCTATAAGAATTTTTTCATAGTGTTATTTTTTGTTTTGAAGATACCCTAAAAAATCAATCAACTGAAGTACATTCCGTGTTATCTTGGTGACCTCTTTATAATGGAATCCTGTTTCCATGCCTGCTTCTGTGTTTGTGTGTTAGTTTGCTAGGGCTGTCAGAACAAAGTTCCACAGACTTGGTTTTAAACAACAGAAATTTATTGTCTCACAGTTCTAGAGGCTAGAAGTCCAAAATCAAGGTGTTGGCAGGTTTGGTTCCTTCTGTGGGCTGTGAGGGAAGGATCTGTTCCAGACCTCTCTCTGTGGCCTATAGAAGGCTATCTTCTCCCTGGATCTATTCGCATCATCTTCCCTCTGTGTGTGTCTGTTTGTGTGTCCCAACTTCACGTTTTAATAAGGACACCAGTCACATTGGATTAGGGCCTACCCTAATGACCTCATTTTAACTCCATTACCTCTATAAAGACCCTATCTCCAAACGGGTCACATTCTGAGCTGGTGGGGGTTAGGACTCCAACATGTGAATTTTGGGGGCACACAATTCAACCCATAATAAGCAGGTCTATAGAAACTGGAGAGTATTCAATCCTTTAATCCAATGTTTCTCAAAATGAGATTTTTAGATCTTCTTGGGATGTGTTCTTTGGGATCGGTGAGCTCTCTACAGACAATTCTAAACAATGTTTTTGGTTTTAATGATAACCTAAAAAAGTAATACAAGTATATTCTTCGTTATTCCAGTGGCCACTTTATGACTGAATCGCGTTTCCCTGTCTGCCTCTGGGCTTCTATGTAGAACAGATTGGTGCCTAAAATGAGAGCATTTAACTTTTGTTGTGTTGGAAAGCATGCTGGTTGTGTTTGGGGCAGCACAAAATGATAACAACCATGAGCGTCCACCATTGTGCTTAGGAGGAATTCTTTTTCCAGTTGAAGAATTTAATCTTTTGGGATTCAAATTGTCTGTTGGAAGTACTTTAATTCTTAACGGACTAACAAGAAAATAATAGAAGTTGACCTAATATATAAAAGATGTTATCACACCAAGTGAAAGCCAAATAGACGTTATAGTACATAAGGTTTTCCACGTTGAAGACAAAGTGTAAGCAACGGTAAGAAAACTTGACTCACGCTCAAATTATCTTTCGGTTGATGAGAATGAATGAAATACCTAGCATTTATTCATTTCCTTCAATGGTTTGGTGGTAAAGTTTGTGCTGAAACTAGAAATTCTTTTCAATGTCTGCAAGAATTGAAAACTAGTTTCAGATATTATTTTCCTGATAGATTCCAACCGTAATTGAATTGGGTTCACATTTGATGCAGATTTCAATAATTTCACCATGTTTTTCTTATCTTTTTTTAAAAAGAAAATTTAAGTTAATCCTGAGAATTTTTTTTCTTTTAAGGTTTCTAGCACACTATTTAAGTTTGAGAACCACTCCTTGTGCCAAAGATAGGAATAAGTCAGTTACTTAAGGGGATCCTTTTGTCCCTTACCTGATTTTGTAGACCTTTGGAAATCTCTCCTCTATACATCATGTTTTATTAGATTGACTCATTTCTGTGACATAAATTTACTTTCCTAAAATAAAGATTTCCACAATGAGGAAAGAATGAGAGGATAGTTCATATGCTTTGGAGGAGGGATTTAGAGGATTAAACTCAGACATTGGGGAATAAATCAGACATCAGACCTCAGACTAAGACCTATTTCCTAGCAACAGAGAGCTGGGAAGAAGCTTGTCAGAGATCTTCCCACCTCCTGAAATAGTCAATGATCAGAGACCCCCATCTGTGCCTTTATATCATAAATAATAACTTGCTGATAGCAAAGTTTGAATTATATCTGTCCGTAATTTAGTCATTGCTATTAAACTTTCTCCCAGTACTAATGTTGTAAGTTTTATTGTTAGCTTGTATTTTACAGTTACTTCAGAAGTAGTTTATGCCTAATAATATAATTTTAATGTAATTAATTATATGGGAATTTTTAAACTCATAGCAAAACAATTTATAGTAGTTTTAACAACCGATGACGATTTTTATGCCCTAATATTTTACAGTAAATAAAATATACATACGTCTAGGAACATACACATATTTTTAATGAGAAAAATGATCTTTTACTTTATGTCATGGTAGAAAGTTAAAAGCTTTGTTGATACAAAAAATTGAGAACTGTGTTATAATAGATACGATTTGGTTGGACTATAGTTCTCTTAGTTTTAATCTTAGAATCTTAATCTTGCCAGTGATTAAGATTCTAAGTGATGGTGAAGAGTTGCCTGGGAAGAAGAAAGTAACTTTATGCCATAACAACTTATATTTCTTGATAAAGCATGATGGAGCTCAAAGGGAATGCTTTTATGGAATTCTGGCTCTAGCACTTTTTGTCAAAATAAATCAACTAACAGAAAAGTTGAAGGGTCCCTCTGAGTAGTACACTTTCCTGGATCATTTACTTTGCTTTTCCTGTTTTCCCTTTTCTCAACTTTTCTATGGATTTTGCAGTCCATAAGTGTCATATTTTAGGTACATTTTGGAATAACTTAGCCTCTTTCTATATAAGATAAAAGACTCTCTGCATTCAAAACATATTTATTGAGTATCTATTACGTGACATCTGCATGTTAGACGATAGAGATGTCAAGTGAAGAATCCATAGTTCATAGTCCCTACCTTCAAAGAACTCGGTGTATTGAGAGCGAAGGAACATGAACAGATTCATCACATACTACACTTTATGTGGTAGCCCAGGGCTCTGACTATGTTGTTGTTATGGGGCCACCAAGGCTGCTACTTCTCCCTGTGCCTTGGGAAACCAGGCAAAGCTTGACAGTGGATATTTCATTTGACCTAGCTTTCTGGGACAAATAGAAATCTAGCAAAGAAACAAACAAAAAAGGAGGGAAGGCAGAAATTCCATCCAAGTAGAGGCCAGAGTATATGCAAAAGCATGGGATTTTGAAAGCCTATGATGTATTCAAGAAACTCAATATGGTTGAGTTTTGTTGCACAATGGTTATTTTGTCCTTCCTTTGCCATATAAGAAAGAGAGATGAGACCAAGTAAGAAGATAAGAATAAGCATGGAAAATGCATCAAATGCATTCTTTGAATAATTCAAGGGGAAAAAGGAGATTAAGATTTCAAAAATAAATGAAATATCTTATTTCAATCAACTCTAAGTTTTGGCCTGTGTCTTAATATACAGAAGAAGTAAAAAAAAAAAAAAAAAATCACATTTAGGGAGGTAATGTCAACAGAAAGAACCAAAGTAAAGAGAAAGGTGACTGATGATCAGGCACAGCAGAAACTGACAAAATAAAAACGGACTTTTATTTTTGAATGGTTATAATGACTAAAATTTATTGAATGTTTACTATGTTGCAGACATTGTGTAAGAACTTTATTGTCTCATTTACCACTCATTTAATAGGTACTATTATTATATTCACTTTACGGAAAGACAATTGAGGATCAGGGCAATTTTATTCTAAAAAACAATTATTCTTTCAATTTTGTCTAGATCTCTTTGTTTGTTATTCTCTTTCTAGGCCATCTTTTCTTTCATATATTTTTCCTTGGGAAGGAGTATATATTATTAAGAACACACTCCGTCAGCCACACATCTAAGATTTGTAGATTTATGGAATGCTGTGGGGACCTGTATGTAGGACAATAAGAATGTTACTACTCCTGGATGATGGAGGTGATGAGGGAAGTAATTGGAGGTGTGGTTTGTTCTCTACTGGAGAGAAGAACGGAGAGGCAGCCAGAGGACCTGAAACCTTGGAAGGCTTTCTCTCTCTCATGTTAGGACTTATAACATATTTCCTTAGTTGGAAAGATATTTCCTGTAAGATTAGGCAGAAAGTTTATTGTGTCTTCCATCAATCAGGAAGCCCAATTATCATTCTAGACACAGTTTTGGGGGTGTTACATACCATATAGATCAGAGTGTGAATAAAGCCTTTGTGGGTACACGTTATACGGCTTTAGAGATTTAGAACCCCCAGAACGTCAATGAGAGGATGTGGCAGTGAAGAGCGCTCTGCCTGACTCCATCCTGTTACTGCACTTGATTCAGAGTGGATTGGGGTGAGGTAGGGAGTAGAAGCAACACAGAAATTGGTCATGAATAACAAATAAATACTCTCTTTCCAAAAAGAGACCAAGTATAGAAATCATAATAGGTCTTGGGCATCTGGTAGGGGATCACAGGGATGGTGGGGAGAGGACGAGAGGGATTTGCAAATATGAAAGAGAAAGTTCAGATCCCATAAAGAGTACAGCAGGAGTATAGCCGCGCAGGCCATACAAAGTAATGACACAGATATGCATGCCATGATGATCTTAAATGTTATTAAAGATGAACTGCAGTTTTTTCTCAGATTCCTGGTGGTCCAAACAAAAAGGTTTAACAGAACAATTTGCACGATTTTTACTATTTATAAGGAGGAAACACACCAGGATGTCAAATGTTAAAATCACTTTTCATCACAGTTCAAACTGAAACAAAGCAGGGAGGGAGCAAAAATTACTCAGAGAGGAAAATTCTCTGGCATAGGACCCTTGATACCCTTCTTTTACTGGTATCTTAGAAAGAAATCTTCACAAGCTATTTTCCTGAGAGTATAAGAAAAATACTATATTCTCAAGAGTTCTAATAAATGTACTTAAAAAATACTCAGAAATGTTTAAAAGTTTCTAACAACTTCTTTCTGTATATATATAGTCAAATCTGATTTTACTAAACTCTGACATTTTGGTTACATTAAGGATTCATCCACAATAAAAATATACTATAGATAATAGATTTATAGCCACATGGTTTCTATTTGTTAGTATTAGTGGACTGAACAAGTGCAGAACAGATAATGAAAATATACATTTGTCAGGGGAGAATTCTTTTCACATTGCCTGTCACATTCTGAAATGGAATGTGGTTAATTTTTCTCTTTTCTCAGTTCAGTGAGTTTATTTTCTTAGAATCTATTCTCCGAGTTAGTTTAAGGAACTAGGTCCGATTAAGTGCCATGTTGGAAGCAGCTCAATATATAGCCACGGCGAAAATCATAAGAAATGATATTCATAGAAGAAATTCAAAGCTGAGAATTAAAAATAATAGCAACAATAAAGTAGTACATATCACTGAGAAAATGTGGATTCATTATTGTTTAATAAATAAATGATCTAAGCGGAGGAAGCTTGCTCAGAGGACATGCCTGGGCAAAGAGCCTTTCCTTTGACAATTTACAGAGAAGGAGATACCATGAGATCCTAAAAGGCAGCTGACTTTTCATTTGGACCAAAATTGAGTGAGTGCTATTATTATATTGCTCTTTGTAGTGAAATGCAAAATAAAAGGCATACTTTATTGGTCTTTGAAAACAGTTTTCATATGGATATTCATTGAAAAGTTTCAAAACCTTGAAGATGTAAATACTTTTCTTTTGAGACGGAATAGAAATCTGATAGTAAAATTAATGCAGGTTTGTGTTGATTTACTTCATCCCATCAAGCAGTCATGGGGATTATTTACATTTTGAAATAGAAAATAATAGGAATAGACAAAATAATAGGTCCCTTTTTGTTGTTCAGTATAACTGCCTTCATAAAAGTCAACATATTGAAATATCAATCGTTCCAGTAACTGCTTTTTGATTACGTGCTGCTGTAAGGATCATCAGGGACTTCAGAGTGAGCAACTAACAGGAAACGAGATCAGGTGTGTTATATAAGCCGTTGATTTTTGTCCCTGATGAATTCAGGTAAAATTGCATAATTAAAATCACACAAACTACTGTTAAGCCATTTTTCAAAGGCTAATCTGTCTGGGTTTAATGGTTCGAAGTATCCACTTATGTGCATATGCACAGACAGCAAATAGGTTAAATTCTCGTACTGCTGCCAGGAAGTTGATAAGAACACCATTAAGCTCCCAAGCCGTGGTTTTCCTACACTGAAAGGAATGTCAAGTCCATGTAAACATGAGGATTAATCTGTTAAGAAAGATTCATGATGTTTATTTTCTTTTGTTATAAAATCAAGGAAAAATGACGTGCACCACTAATATTGCCAGCAAGAGGCGCACTATGGGGTTAAATGGAATAAATAACTTTCTTTGAAAAATAAATATTACTTTCATTGCCTTGTATATTTTGAACTTTGGATTTCTTTTAATGGTAAAACAATATGTACGATTCGCTTCTAAGGTATATTTATAGGCAAACAAAACTGACCATTAATATGGAAAATTTATCTTGCCAAATTTTTATACACTCGCGAACACATTTGTTGTTTTCTCTGCTAGTACTTTTAAGAGAAGAAAAGCAGTAGAATATCCTGGGAGTTTCTGACCAATGTGAACTCTTCCTGCATATTTATTCCTGCTTTAGTATCGTGATGATTTCAAGTCACATTGTTAGTTTTCTTTATTTTTGCAAAATAGTTTCAGGACAAACCTTTAATTTGAAGACCCTAAATTTTATTCTTACTAAGACAGTTTTTTTCCCCAAGGAGTTTAGTTTTCAAATATATTTCGCAGTTCAGTCTGGACCAGGAGAAGCTGCAAGCTAGAACGAAATTTCCAGTTCCTTTTATTACTGTTCCTATTGTCACATTTTACGTTCTTTATGCAGCCCCAACAGGCGTTACAAGTCCTCCTGGTGTAACTGTTAGTTTCTACAGAGCACATGACAATCAATTTTCCTATCCTGAGGAGGATTTAACTCAGTCAAAAATCATTCAACCACCGAGGAGCTTCAAGATGAAATGAGATTCCGTATGCCAAGTCTTAGGGTGAAGTACAAAGCTAGAACGGAAAAGACAAATCAAGATGGCCATCCTTTCACATTTATTTTAGTCCTCACTAATGATAATCCCCATCCACTAATCCCAAGAGCAGAGAAAAAAACAAACAAACTATGCCATGTCTATTGTAGAGTGTTTTAAGGGAAAATTCCTTTCTGATTTCAAATTTTGGCAAACTGTTAAATGTAGGAACATGAATCACTGGAATAAAGCATATAATTCTACTTATCACCTGAAATCTCAAGTGCGTGATAAAGGAAGTCACATATTTGAAAATGATATCCTATTACTTCCTGCTGGTGAGATGCTGGACTTCAGAATGAACAATCAGTTTTAAGAATCGATTACTTAATATTTTCCCCTCTATTGTACCTCTAGACTTGATGATATCATATAATAAACTCCAATAAATTTTTATTAACTTTGCTTTCCAGGTACAATCTAAGAAATAATGTCTTAGCAGGCACGATACTGGCTTTCTGAAGGTGGAATTTTAAAGTTCCATATACAAACATCCTATAGGTTGCGCAGTTTTTGTATATTTTTTAGGATTGCTGGCATAGAATATGTGTGGATAATGTAATTATTTCCTGTCTTAAATACAGCAAAGTAAATGTAGAAAGTGTACAAAATATAGCCAATCAACTAATATTCTATAATGAAGAATCTTGTTAAGGTTATGCTTTCGTTCCCACTAGGACTATAGTTTATATTGGTTCATTACTAGACACAGGTTGCTATAAAAATTTTACACTATTGAATTGGCAGTGTACTAAGTTCACTGTATTTATTGAAGAAATAGATGATGAAGACAAAGATGAGGACAAAGATGAAGAACGGAGATAATTCAAATCCTCAATATCTTTACTTTAATATGTGGATGTTTTTGGCAAATTTCTGCTTCCAGCTAATTGTTTCAATTATCCACATAAAACTGTAAATAAATTTAACAAGTTGAGTTCAAATTAATGCTGTTTTCTTATAAATCACTGGAGTAAATAAATCTTTTTATTCTAATTAATAATTTTTACACAGTTATTCTAGTTTTATGTAAAAATTTAAGCTTATAGGCCAAAAACAAAAATTCATAATTGCTTCCTATATAATTATCCTCAAAAATGACTTATGCCATTTATTAACTGAAAGTGTTTATTTCCAGTTTATATTTGTAATCTTGTGCTTATGATATGCAATGCAATTAGCTGCTTTTTCTGTGCGTGAGAAAAACCTGGTTACCTCCAACCATATGGATAAAATGTTAGTGCAATTTATCTGACAAAAATTGCAAAAAGCAAAATGGTCTTATGAGTAGAGTAGAATACATCATTCGATGGTTGCTCATCTGTCTTTACATTTAATGTTACCTTTTCTTTAGGTCTGTGGTTTGACAGATAGTTAATCTGGGAGATGGATTACACAATAGATTCAACCTGAACATCTTTTATTTCAGTCCACAAATGTTTCATTAGGCTTTTTCATAAATGCCTGTTTCATTTTCATGAAACTTCTGATAAAAGCAAAGGGAGTACACTGCCATCATTATAAATCATTTCAATTTTTTTCATATTATTGATTTCAAGAGCATAGCTTTTATTAAAAGAGAGCCAGATAGGTAGTTAGAATGAATTTAAAATTTTTCGTTGGGTTGATTTAGAATGTGATTTTTTTTTTTTAATTTTTTTTTTTTTGGTGAGAAAGATTAGCCCTGCCTGAGCTAACAGCTGATGTCAATCCTCCTCTTTTTGCTAAGATTGGCCCTGGGCTAACATCCGTGCCCGTCTTCCTCTACTTTATATGTGGGATGCTTGCCAGCCACCGCGTGGATTGATAAGTGGTGCATAGGTCCGTGCCTGGGATATGACCCTGCGAACCTCAGGCTGCTGAAGCAGAGCACGTGAACTTAACCACTAGGCCACCAGGCCCGCCCCTAGGATGTGCTTTTTAACTCTCTAGAAGACCTTGAGCTCAATCACACATGGTCTTGTCAACTTCCCATTTAAACAGAAAATAAGATTGGTTCTGGCTGACTCATTATTGGAAAAAGTGTTTGTGTATCTGTGTGTGTGTGTATTTTTGGGCACTGACATGTCTCTCTTTATAAGCTAGCCTCCAGAACTGGAAAATTCACTTTCTCTATTCTAGATGAGTGATTTAGCCCCTACTTGTAGAGGTAGAATATGATCCCGGTATTTTTTTTTTAAAGGAAATAGTATGTACTGTAGAAGATGGACTTTTTGGATATAACTAAATCTATTGTTCAAGATTGAAAAGACAATACTGCAAGCAGAATCTCCTGTATTTTTTGAATAATAATAGATTTAACTGTTTGTCTTCAGTAGTCTGCTATAGTACATCTCAACTTACGATTTTATGAATTATATTTATTTTGTAACATAAAATAGATAATGTCTCCCCCTAAAATAGATCTCTCTTCTTTCTCAATGCTGTAAAGAGTCACGATACTAACTAAGGTTTTAATTTTAGGGGGAGACCATGTCTGGCATAATAAAACCAGTTTTGAAGCTTTATTCTTTCTACATAATTAGTTGAGAGAAGAGGTTTTATTTAACAGTATTTTTATATATTAAAGGCAAGTTATCTCAGTCAGTGAACTCTGATTATGATTGAATTGCCCTCTTAATTCTCCACAAGAAGTTATTTACTTATTTCTTGAGTGAAGGAATGAGCAAAGTGGAGTATAGAGAAAGTCACCAGGAATTAAGTAAGATTAACAAAACAGAACACAACCAAAAAATTCTTGAGTTAAATCATAACTATTGTTTTATTAAAATAAAAATTGAAAATTAAGAATAAAATCTAAAGACAATAGGAAAGCTTCCCTTTTATTATGTATTTTAATAAAAGTATTGAGATTTTCATCCTATTCCAAGTTTTAAGTTTACCCTTCAGATTCCTCTTTTCAGAGATATCTTGAATTATTACTATTAATGTTATTATTATTATTTTGCAGGAGTTAGATTAGACTTGGTAGAACAGGACATCTTCTAAATAATATCATTTACTTTGGCTCTACCTGGAGGTCCTGGGAGCTCGTATGGACAGATGATATTTTCCCTTAATTTTTGCAGTTAGTGAGAAGAAATGGAATCATGGTTGAGAAGGAAACAAGCAGTACCAAGGCTTGATGGAAAAACTAAAGACAGCTATGATTCATGAGATTGGAGGCTAGGATGAGTTGAAACAGGATGGAAAGGAAGAATGAAATGAGTCAAGAGGATGGTTCAGAACTAAAGTCGTGAATGCACCAAAGGCCTAAATGTTATAGAAGCAGATGTATGAGACAAAGCCATCTGTAAGTTTGGAAGGTAATCTTGCCCCTAACTAGTTTCCCTGCCAGGCTGACAGAATGACTAAAATAAGAGAACATAATAGCCATGTGGCATCCCATTTCACGTCAAACATGGTCAACATTTTTTTGAAAAATGGAAGGAAATTTAAATTTGTCAAAAACTAGTTATATTCTTATTCTTATTTTTATCTTTTTTTCAAGGTTAAATGTAATATGTGCTATTATCCTTAGTGTGGTTAATATAAATAACCAGGGTTTTCTTAGTGCCTCTGTGAATGGGATTTGAGGGATGGGAGCACTGACATTGGTTAGAAGGCTTTGAATTGCTTTGTGCAACAAATGGAAGTGGCTTTGGGCCTTTAAAATAGAATAAATGATAAAGGCATTAGAGGGGAGGGATAGAACCTTCTAGTGAGGGGAAACTGAGTGAAGGGCCAGAGGTGGGAGCATACTCTTGGGCATCTACTCTAAGGGAGGAGGAGGAGGTAGGATTAACTGGCTTGTTTATTTGACTCACACTCAACTCCCAAGCTGGAGCAATTTAATGTCTCCCCAGCTGGACCTGGAGGTTTAGCTCAGCCTGGGTTCTGGCATCATTCTGGTTCTCAGAATTGAGGAAATTTAATTAGCATTTGAACGAAATAAATCAGTTGCAAGGCTGTTTTGCTCTTGGTTCCAATATTTCCTTACTCTGTTTCATGGAATTCGCGTCTGTGACTTCTATGAGGTAAGTGTGTCTCATTATTTCCAGGTCTCTGGCCTGTTGCTCCCTAGGTTATCTAAGCCCCACCTTGCTTTCTGGGGCTATGGGCTGAGCCTCAATATCTCCAGTTTGGGTTTTAGATACCTGTTTTATAGGCACAGAAGATAACCACAGGATGTTGGCTGAACATTGAGGATACTTTGACCCAGATACAAGAAAGAAGCTTGTGGAACTTGTTGAGTCCTCTCTCCTAGAATAGTTCAAAAGTTTCAGCAATCCTGCATAGTGAAGATAAGGCTTTAAATAAATGATTGCCCTGTTAGAATGATTCTTAACAAACACTCTACACATAAAATTCTAATAATTATAGCTGGAAAAATATCTTCCAGTATCCCACTGTCCTAATAAATCGACTATTCATTTTTTCATTCTCCTTTTTGGTTTTTATTCATATGAATGCATTATTTTTACTTAGTTGTAACCATAGCAGAGATCCAAGTTAGTATGCCAGATCTACTCCAAAGAGAAAATGTAAAGGCCTGTATTTTAGTACTTGCTGTGATCTGAATGTTTCCTTCCAAAATTCACATGTTGAAATCTTAACCCTCAAGGTGATGGTATTAGGAGGTGGGGCTTTTGAGACATGCTTAAGTTAAGAGGGTGAAACCCTCATTAATGGGATTAGTGACTTTATAAGAGGCTCCAGAGAGATCCCTAACCCCTTCCATCTTGTGTGGATACAAGAATGCCACCAGGAAGAGGGCCCTCACCTGACCATAGTGGCACTGATCTCAGACTTCCAGTCTCCAGAATGGCAAGTAATGAACTTCCGTAGTTTACAATCTACTTAGCCAATGGTATTTTGTTAGAGCATCCTGAACGGACTAAGACACTACCTAACACGCTGAAACAAAAGTAATTTATCAAAGAACGTGCTTCCACCTACTGAGCTAGCAGGTGGTACAGGAGCGCCTAGAATTCCTATTTCTGTAAGTGGAGCTGGACTTCCTTTGTGAGAAAAAGATTATTCCACCACTGGTAGGAAAACCCTTGAGCAGTATGGAAACTCTTTGCTCTATGCATTGCAAATATATTAGCAATTTTACCTGCTGTTCTGGTCCCAAATATTATTCAAGCTTATCTTAAAATCAACTCCCTGATGTTTAAATTAGCATCCTAACCCCTTTCCAGTTAGGATTTTGAGAGACTAGAAAACCGTCTTTCAATAAATAAAATGCAGCAATGATAAACACAGTCTAGGCTGTGAGGAAAGGGTTATTAAACTCTGGAGAGAAGCATTGCTACTGTTGTCATTTTTCAGAGTTTTTCTAAATGATTTTGCATTATTTGAATTTCATGACCAGGGAACATAACTTTCTAAGATGCACATAAAAATTGTTCTAAAATATGGAAGAAGAATATAATTTTGGTGGTGGAGATCACAGTCTGGGGGATAGGAAGTGGGGCTAGTTTTAGGCAAACTGGTAAATTTGGTAAAACTTATCTTTGAATCACTTTGCCCCTCCTTATTCTTCTTGTAGTCTTCCTCCTTCTCATATTCACTGATATTGCATATTCCCAAAACTCTACAGAGAGCTTCTTGATGGATTAATTAACACAGAAGTTTTAGTGGCTTTATTACAGGCCTTCTGGAAGGATATAAATTTTGGAAGGAGACCCTCAGAGGACAATAATTAACCCAAGCGAGTGGTTCTCTAATAGTGGAATTTCAAGAGCTGCATTCCTAGAAAGGGAGGTATTTGCTGGAATGAAGGCTTCTTCACCTGCAATTATATCCTATTAGAGCATAACTACTCAATAAGTGGGAAGATACCTTAAAAAATATTCAAGATCTTTGGAAAGGGAATTTTGTAGATAATCTCAAGATTTAGAGAAGAATGGGGAAGAGGAAACTGCAAATCACCTTTATTGAAAGAAAGGATAGTTGCTGTGTCTGCAATGTGACTGCCCTAGGCCTATTACCTTGCCTGAAGAGTGACAAGGTAAATTCAGTGATTATCAGAAGCCATCAAGGCAAATATTTTCCTCCAGGGATTTAGTATGCAATTAAATGAAATCACTTCTTTGAGCACTCATGTAATATTAGGACCCATTGGTCCTCTTAATGTTATTTGCTTCTTTAGCAATTGGCTCAGCAGGTCTCCTAAAACTCTTCCCTTAAAGAGCATTCAAAATTCTGTTTTGGTAACTAAGGCTAAGATTACATGAAATCATTGGCAACATCCCTCAGAAGTCCCAAACTCTGCTGGGGTATAGACACGTGGCCAGGTTGGTCCTTCGGGTCATAGGGCATGTTTAGAGACATGGTGATTTTTGGCATATAAAGAAACAAAAATTTGCACTTGCTTTTTTGATCACTTGGTAGTTGCTAAAATAGTACAAATCTACTTGAATCAAATTTGAAGATATGTTGAAAGAAAAATAATAAAAATAGTCATATTTATTTACTTTTATAAATGCATTTACCAATTGACTTTAATTTCGCTGGAATTATACATAAATATTAATAGACTCCTTAAGCAAATATTTGAAGGTTTTATTCATTTCTTTTTTTAAGAACTATTTTGACATAAATAAAACTATATTATTTAGAAAAAGTACTTATGGATTCAATTAACTAAAATACTTTTCTCTCACCAGCTTTGCTTTAAGAAGGCAGCTCATTTATGTGTTATTCTAGCAGTTCATGTCAAAAGCAAATTAAAATAACACATGTCCAGTTTCAGAAAATTTTCTTTCGTGATCTGAAGCTGCCATAACCACAATCTGGTGAAATATTGCTATAAAACTTCATACCATGGTATTTGACCAAATACATGAAATTAACTTAGGTTATATTGAGTACCTAATAGTTAGCAAAACTTATATCCATTGATAGCTAATGCTTCATTGTTAAGTGCGCGTGGTCTTCTTTTTTATTTGCCCTCAGAGGTTAAATGCTTTGTTCTTTGTAAGACTTTCAAACACAAAATAAATCAAGCATTAGCTGTCTGTCAGTTAAATTAGTGGCAAAACTGATGAGGAGTAATTCTTGACCAGAATTTTCAGTTGTTTGTCGCTGGTTCAAATGATTTTTATTTCTTTTTATATTTTGCAATTCTATTCTTACCCAAAGACATTTTTCCCTCCTTGGGAAATAATCATTACTTTATTTGTTTTCAAGAGTTAGAAACCCACAAAATTATGATTAAAGATGTGGAAATTAAATACATATATAACAGGTAATGCTGCCTTTTGCAGGACACTTCATGGCTAAGGAGTGTTTGTTTGTTATCTCTTCTTTCAGACAGGCAAGGCAGCTTTCATGCATCAGTGTGGTGAGTTGATGACAATTGCCTGACCTGAGTAAGAGGTCTGGTTTAGATATTCTCTTTGTTCTGTGTGGCTGTGTCCTGTGACACTCTGCTATTTCCTTTAAAGTGGAGGCTGGCATAATGGACTGTAGGAGAGGATGACCTGGTATAACCTGACCTATACAAATGTGTTGGTCTTTATTCAGTTGGACACTTTGACATGCCTTTCTAGATGTTACGGCACTATGTTCGCATTATATTGGAAGGCAAGAATTTGATTACTTTGGGGATCGATAGCTACTCTAGACATTTCTGAAACCTGTTGAGCAAGATGAACTTGCTACTTTTTACTCCCTCCATTTTTAGACTCATGACTCTATTAAGGGAAATTTAATCCGTATGTTTCTGATTCCTTTACACTTAACTCATCAAAATGTTGCTTTGTAAGAGTGCTTTGAAGTCAAGGAAGCCTTTTAAGTCATTTTTTATGAGACTTTTTCAAGCCTCTTTTCTTAGGAACAGGAAGTGGCATTTAGCCAACAGTTAACAAACTCAAACACCAAAAGGTTCAACTTGGGTTTGAATCTCTCAACCCGCAAGTGTTTGAATGGACTCTTGACATGACCCATCTTTGCTGTATATGTAGTGCCAATAGCCATCATAACAGTTCTAATCACCAAGATGACTCCAGACTTCTAACTGCCTGCCAACTTGCAAGTGTTTCTCTAATCAATCTACTTCACGTTAAATTATGACTCATTTAACTTTAAAGGAACTACTTTATTACCCAATCGGCCTAACGTTTTTGTGACTTCTGTGAGAGCTATTTAAATTGTCACTCTCACAAAACTAGCTAGATAGAACTTTTAAATTCAGTCACCAGTCAAATCACCCAAGAGTTCAAGTCCACAGGAGAAGTGAGTGGTGATTGACCATGAAGCCTTCTACCCACAAAGACACAGAGATTACTTCAGCCACTCAGTTTCTGAGTAAAGAAGATAACATGGATCCTGCAATACTTTAGAAAATAAAATGCACATTAAAATAACAAATGAAGCATCTGGCTTCAGAAGTTCTCACTTGATTTATACTCAACAGTTGTAAGTCTAAACTAGCCTCCATTTCTCAGGAAATTTACGGCTCAAACAAGCAGAGTACTATCATGGTAGTTCCCACTGCCTAATGCATTTGAAGTGATTCTGTCCAGTAGGCTTTGAAATCGTCCTGCTAAGTAATAATTCTGCAACTTGCAAATTATGCAGCAATGCACATGCCAAATAGCAACAGCTGATCTTCGTGGTTAAAAGCTTTAAAGTAGTCTCAAAGGTAACCCAGAAAGAGGTAGTGAGAAATAATTCTAGAAACAAGAGAGTTTCAGTAAATTAACATTGATGTGAAGAGAGCGCAAGTAGAATACTATGGCTCTTCCTTAGGGGTGCTGCAACTCGGTGCTCTGAAGACAGTGTTTATTATTCAGGCTAAGGAGCCTGGGGATATGGTACAGACTACCCTTGTGCAGATATATCAGAACAGCATAGTGGCTAAGTGCCTAGGGCCTCTGGAATCAGACTGCCTGGTTCAAAACCTGACGCCATCCATCACTGGATCTGAGATCTTGGGAAAATTAGAATAATAATAGAACCTATCTCATTGGGCTGTTGTGAGGATTAAATAAGATGATACAGATGAAGTGCTTGGTGGATGTTCAATAATCTGTGATATCGGTGATGAAGATGTCGATGATAATGATGATGACGGTATGATGTTGTATGGGACCGAGGAATAATATAACAAGGAAGCAGTCACTCAGGTATAAGTAACACACTGGGAGTTATAAACTCCTCATGTTCTTTAATCTTCCTAGGAATTCTCACCTATGTCCACAGTTTTAAGTGACGCTTGTTTATTGATGATCCTCAAATCGATGTTCTTCCTCTAGGCCTCTCTCAGTTCAAGGCCTATAGACTACCATCAGCCTAATTTTCAACAACTCTTACTGAACTATAGGACTTTTCTCCAACTTGCATGTTCTTTGCATAATTTATAACTTTGCACATGGTGCTTCCTTTATCTTTAATGCCCTCACTTCTTGTTCATCTGGCAAATTTCTACTCATCTTTCAATGGTCAAGCACCATGTTCTTTGTAAAAGCGTCGAACTCCTTTTTGCTGAGTTAGATGTTTTCCATTTATGCTTTTATTGCACCTCATTCATGTTTCACTATAGCACTCATTCTATGGTACTGGAAATCCCTCGTATATTTATCTCTACCCTCCCCTGTGTGCACTGTGAGGGCAGGGCCCGCATCTTACACTTTTGGATTCCAGCACCTAATATAGTGCCTTGCATATGGTGAGCATTCAATAGAAACTTGGTGAAGGAATGAAATGTGTCTAGACAAATAACAGGAAGGTAAAGTGGGTCAAAAATAGTTTTGGTTTTATCAGTTTGGGTTTTACTATGACAGACTCTTGACTCCGTATCTCAATTCTCCTGGTAGTCAAATCTAGCCAATTTGAGTGTCTTCCGAGTAGTCTATGTGTATGGGTGAGTTTTATCTTTCTTTATGAAAGATATGCAACAGTGCTCTATGGAATAAAAGTACATATCATATTTCCCATATTATATAATGAATATCATAGCCTAGATTTCAAAGCAGCTTGACCAAGACAGTGATTTTCCTTGTTGTTAGATCGGTGCCTAGCATAGAGGAGACACACGGTATTTGATGAACGAATATACGAAAGCAAAGGAGTAACAGTATCTGGATAATTAAGATGAAAACCCTAGTGTTCTTTGCACTTATTCACTTAGTTGCTTCAGTTCCTTAGCATGATTTTCCAGTCTTTAGAGTGACTCTTTGTATGTAGCATCAGCCCTATCAAATGCCAGTGTCAAAGCATCTTCTTTCTCCAACCTTATTGCTAATGATACCTCCACAATGTTCTCACCAGCATGGGACTTGCTGAGAAACTTGTACACAACCTTGAAAACCCAACTGCATATGATCTATGAAAGTTGCAAGTCACTAACTGAGTGATTGATGCGTATGATCAAGAGTTGGCTTAATGCCCAGCAGATATCCTACTGTGAAGAATTGTGTATTTTGTCTGGCTGCCGAGCCATTATGTGAATTCTGAACCCATCTGAAGACATTCTAACATTTTTTACCTAGAAATGGAAAGTCTAGAATTCAGTCAATTGCTGAGATTGGCTTGAAACACTGTGCCCTCAGAGATCCTCTGCACAAGGGATGTGAATTAAGATCTAGGTTGCTTTCTCTAACCATTTCACAACTCTCATGCTTAACTAAGGTGGTCCTGAGGGGTTTTTTAAACTACAAGTCATAACCCATTAATTGGTCATGAAATTCATTTAAAAATGAAACAGAATAGAACATACTAGTATATTTTACATAGTAAGAGTAAGTGTTGTTCCATGAGACTTTTTTTTGATGATATCTCTGTGTGTGTGTGGTGTGGTATGATGTGTCTGCTGAGTCTTGATGTAAAATTTATTTCTTACTCTGGTTGCAGTAAAAACAGCCGGAAAGCTGCTGTCGTAGAAACTCTGAAGCAACCTAGGGTTTGGATGTTGATCAAAGAATCACAATCACCCTGTAATACCAAACATCTAAACTGGAACATTGCTTGGCACAAACCCATGCATGTCATGTGGATTTTACCAGTGCCAACTCTCAATTATTCATAGAAATGGAAGACAAAATATCTTGGGTAATTACAAATTTCAGATTTCTCATGTCTAATTTTACTCACTTTTTCCCTTAATTTGAGAAACACCTATTGAGTACCTATTATGTATCAAGAACCATTCTGGATGCTAGGGAGATAACAATGAAAAGTCAGTATCTGAACTCATGGGACTTAAGATATTTCCAAACAAAATGTCTTATAATTCTGAGTTAAAAAAGCAATTGTTTTATTTTATCTCCTCCTTTTCTGTGAACCTCCTCTGATCAAAAGGCCAATAAGTAGAAACTGGCCAAATAGGTTAGTAACCAAAAGAAAAAAATGGGAAAAAAATTGAGCCTGAAAAACACATAATTAGCCCCCCAGTACTCGATGCAACAGGAGAAGTAATAATGTCTACATGTTTGACTTCTAAAGTTGGCAAAAAACCAAAAACTCCAAACCTTTCAGTTCTATCTATGAGCCTAGAATCTTTGAGTGTTATTGTTGTGGCTATTGTCATTGGAGATCCTGCATTTTCTTCCTAGGCAGGGAATGAGACAGCCCACTGTTGAATTCTGATGCAGACTTCAAATTCTTCTCTGGGAGCAAAGCTAATATAGCAAGTTATTTTTTCCCTTGCTATTTATTTTTCCCTGTTTCTAGTTGCTCCATACTGGATTGCAACGTTTAAAGATCACCAAGTAAAACCCCTTCAGCATAACCGTTTATAAATATTCCACGTTTCGTTAACCATTAAAGTAAGAAAAACAACATACTTGCTTTTTTAAGAGAAAAAACAAAGGACGTATGCCATGGCCTCTGGAAGACATTCCCATGTTTTGTTTTCACTGGAATTTCAAAAGCTGACAATATCTTTCCTTCCTTCCTGCTCCTTGATGTAGTGAAAAGCTTCCCATGTAAGTTTGATCATTCTAGTTTAAAATATTTATACAATTTCTTACGTACTCAAATACTCTTCTGATGTAGAATTCTATAGTATAAGGACTTGATAACTTCTCAACTCCTGTTTTCTTTTTTTTCTCTCAACAAACTTCAGTTGTCTTAACTATCATATAATTTAACTTTACGATCCAGTCCACAGTCCTGCAGGAAATCTTCTTTTAAACATGATTATATACTTCGAGAATGGAGCTGCTAATTTTTCACTGAGTTGCATTTTTTATGGTTGCTCCCTTACTTCCTGGTAGCATATTTTGGATGACACATCCATAGCAACGGTAGTTTTATTTATAAGTAAACTGAAGAAGAAACGTGGACTTTGGCTAGCCTGGGCGTACAAAGCACATCCAGATTGCCGTTGTAATTACGTCCACTGGTGGTGATGTGGTCCAGGGTTTATCAGGATTGCCAAAGAAATGTGTTTGGTGGAAGGAAATCTACCAACCATTGCAACACGAAATGAAAAAAACTGATGTGGAAATTTTTATTCTTTTAAAACATATTTTAAATTTAGTGTTTAAAACTAAGTATAAGTTTGCAACAGGGTAGAACTAATGGACAATCTGAGTCCACTCAATAATTGGTTTAACAAACGTGCATTGAGTACTTATTATGTTAGACATTGTGGGGACTACAGAGATAAATAGATTGTCGTCTTCAACTTGAGGAGCTGAGTTCTGTGGAATAGATATGTGCATGGATAGCAAAAAGTGAGGCAATATGTGTTAAAATGTGGAATAAGTTACATTAAGGCCAAATGAGCTCTGAGGAATGAGGAGTGCCTAGTTCTAGATTGGAGTGTTGGGGAGTGTATGATAAGGAACGGGGAGCCCGAAGGAGAGTTAAGATTTAACCCAACCCCTGGAATAGGGAGAACGAAGAGAATTCTAGATTGAGGGAGCAGATGAATAAATATTGGTTTTCCATTTTGACTTGAGAGTGTAGGGAGAGTGTCAAAAAAGGCAAGTTGGGGCTTGATTTTGGATGGTCTCCAAGGCTGTGTTATAGAGTTTACACTTGATATTCTGTAGAAAAGGAAAGTTCATGATGGCTTTAAATAGGAACGTGACATATTTTTGTTATTTTGGTTTCATTTTTTGTTTGTTATTTGTTTTGATGTTCTTTTTTTGTTTTCTTTTTAAGTTTTCTTGTGTGATTTTATTTTTTTTGTTTGTTTAGGATGATAAGCAGTGAGTAGTAATGTATTAGAAGAGATAGAGGCTAGAGGGAGGGTGTCCAGTTTGTATGTGACCATAATGTTCTACAGAAAAGGGAAGCACAAAATCGTAGGTAGGAGAGCGAAGCGGGAGGAGAAGGAGAGACCTTGGTAGTCAGATGGACTGGACGTGGTAACTGATGGACTGGTAGTTGAGGGCAGGTAAGGGAGAAGTACAAGCAGAGGACTATTCCAAAGACTTTGGCTTTTGTGACACAGCAGATAGTAAAATCGTAATGGGTCAATGGTTCACTGGAAAAGGAAGGGCGTGTTTTGTGTTAGTTGTGGGGAAGAGCAGGAGAAATGATAATTTTTGTTTTAGCCAAGGAAGATGGAAATACAAATTTGGAGCAGTGCTTCTCAGATTTTCACGCACGTACAGATCACCTGGGGGGCTTGTTATAATGTAGATTCTGACTCAGTAGATCTGGGTGGAGTCTGAAATTCTGTTTCTCCCCGGAACTCCTAGGAAATGCCAATTCTGCTGGTCGGTTCATGGGGCAAAAATATAGAACCTGGAAAAGAAGTTAGTTTAGGAAGAATTTGGAGGCCAATTTAATAGAGGTAGAAATTAATGTCATGGGCCCAGAGAGCACTGCACTGACATTACAGAATATAAAATAAAAAGAGAAGTGGGAGGGGGACAAGTCAGCAGATGTGCCCAAACAAGAGGGTCAGGTGAGAAAGACGAGCCAGCAAGAATATTAGGAAGGAGCAGCCAGAGATGTTTTAAAAAAACAAGGGACACTTATAATCGTAGACGCCAAAGGAAGAGTTTGAAAAAATATAGTGGTTACCAGAGTCAAATGCTAAATGGTTCCAAATGCTTGAGGATTGAGATCAGGACAGGGGATTAGCAAATTTTAAGTTACTTTTAAGACATTGCTGGGCTGGCCTGGTGGTGTAGTGGTTGAGTTCGCATGCTCCGCTTTGGCAGTCCGGGGTTTGCAGGTTCGGATCCCGGGTGCGGACTTGCACACTGCTCATCAAGCCATGCTGTGGCGGTGTCCCACATACAAAAAGTGGAGGAAGATTGGCACGAATGTTAGTTCAGGGCCATAAAAAAAGACATTGCTTTCTGTAAAATGATAAGGACATAGACTGAATGATAGAATTGAATGGAAAGTAAAGATAAAGCAAAAAATGGATGTAGATTGTATTATTTTTGGACAACTGTTGGTGTATGGTACCACATGCATAGACAGTTTTTTGCGAGTATTAATGTTTCAAAGGGGCTTTTTTTTGAGGGGAGAAGGGGGATGAGAAGACTGCAGCACATTAAAAGACAAGTGAAAGGAGCCAGTAGAGAGACAAGGCAAGGACTTCCAAGACGTTAAGAGAGGTCTCCACAGTACAGAAGAAGTTAGCTTTGGAAAAGAAGAGGGACATTTATATCTGTTTCAGTTACTCATTACTGTATAACAAACCAGCTCAAAACTTAGAGGTATAAAGCAACCCCATTTTATTGTCGCTCACGTGAGACGACTCCTCTCTGCTTCACGTCACCTCAGCTGGGCTCAGCTGAAGCGGCCACAATTGGCACCAAAGAGTCCACAATATCACACTCATTTGTCTCACCCCTTAGCTTGGATGGCTGAAGTGGTAAGGCCTCTCTTTTATCCTCCAGGGCCTCTCGTTGCAGTTGGACTTTCCAGCAGGATAGCCAGGACTTTTTTACGTGGTGGCTCAGGGAAGAGAAAGCTGCAAGGCCTCTTAAGGCCTAGGCACTAAAATTCACACAGCATCATTGCTGTCATTCTATAAGTCAAAGCATTCTATAGGTCATAGGGCAGCTGAGATTCAGCGTGGGAGAGGGTGGCAAAGGGCATAAGCACAGAGACACACAATACATCGGGGCCATTTTATAGTAACTTACTACACTGCGTCTAAGACAAAAGGTGAGAGGATTAGCAAAGATAAAGAACAGTTTGAAGTGAGGAGGGAATTTGAGGAAGTTCAGGTTGAATAGCTTCACTCAGCATAGACTGAAAGAGAGAGCTCGTCTCTTTAAGAAGTAGTCATGAAGATGTTTCTATGTCTGAGAGTGTGATACCTTTTTTCTCATAAAATATAAGTTAAACTGCTCTGGAATTCTGAGATAAAGCTGATATTAGGGGATGCAACATGATAAGAACTTGATTTTAACAGAAATTCTCATTTTTTTTGAGTAAAATATTTTTGAAATGCGTATGTCATTTGCACCTTCATATTTAATGTGATTTTAGTAAACATAATGTCAAGAACTGTGAAGGGTCTGGGATTTTATTGAAATTGCAAGCCAACAAGCTAGCTTGCCACACGTTCACGGATGCCAGCAGAAGACATGAGATTCCTGTGTCAGAGACAAAGGACTTTCTTATTCACAGCAATAGCAGTATCCAGAATATCCACATTCTCTTGGGCCATTTCCCTCAGCCCCAAGCCCCACAGGACAAGGGGAAGAAGGCCGGGTGGTATCTGAACATAGAGTGAGTGGATTGGGTCACCTGAGGAAACTTGACTTTTTCATAATGGGCAGTAGGCATGCTTACTCTTTTTCAGAGGGAAATATTCTTATTACACTGTAGAGTAAGCATGTCTGTTCCTTGCTATGGAGGGAAATACTATCTTTATCTTCCAAGGCTATAAGCAAGCCTATTCTTTTGCTCCACAGAGAGACACTATCTCTATCTTCCTATAATGTTTGTTGCACAAAGCATCCTTGAAAAGATAACCCTGAGTAAAGATAGCCAGTGCCTCTGTTTGCACGACGTGCAGAAATGTGCGACCCATGGAAAACTGTCTCCCAACAATTAATTTTAAAATATTACTTCGTGTGCAAGAAATAGTCAAAATAAAATCCAAATAAATTTCTACCATGAAAAAATATTTTATAGTAACCTTCAGGACATAACTACTTTAAAATATTCTTTATTTTAAATTTATAGCATGTTTATTTTATATAAAATTTAATATCAACAAATTTTTCACATAGACAATGGAAGTCCAAATAAGGCTCTCCCATTATGATTCATACTGGAGCCTGGGTGATCTATTGGGATTTTTTAAACAAAAATTTTAAACTGTGGTTGGATGTGCATCAATGATCACTGTGGTAAGATTTCCACAGAACACATTAGCAGAAAATATGGAACAATCTTTAAACACATTTGAAGCTGTCCTGTATTGAAGGCTGAATAAATGAATTCACTGCGCACATTTAAAACAGGAGATAAGGATGAGATGTCGTAATAGATGCTGTAAGCAATTTAGAACACTGATTTCGGTGTTTATAGCTTGATTGAGTCTTTGGGGAAATCACAGTCACCAGGGTATTGGTGGGCCTCTTGTCAGCAGCTACCAGTGGCCTTCCCTAGGATGGCCTTGGGCAGGAGAACCTGGCTTTATTACTTGGACTCCAGCTCATCTCAGGGGCTTCCTGATACTTCTTATGGGACAAGTGGAGCCAGTTAGGGTCTAGGACATGTCCAGGTCTACAAATGCTCCAAGGAATTTGTTCCAGCCCAGGATATGGAGTGGATATGTAGAGACATGATGTGGATTTACATTCCAAATATACCGTGGGGCAGTGTATGTCTGATCCAGTCCCAGGTGTATTGGAACCCAGGGATCTCCTCTAAGCAGGATAGGAAGTTTCAAGTGCCCATGGAATGTTTTCACTTATTTATGAAGTTTGAGTACAATACTTGCTAAATATTATGTAGTTGCTATATTTTTCTAACAGCTTTAAAGACACCAAACATATTTTATCTACACAGATAAATACATATCCTATTTTAGATTTAATTTTACTCAATAGGTCATTGAGGATGGTCAATTCTGAATCACAGGTAAAGAAGCGTGCATATGAAGAGCAGATGCTCAGCAAGGAAGACAGGACATGACATGGAATTCAAGATGCTCAATTTCTTACTTTAGTCTCAGAATGCTAACATCAATTAAATTTCCTGTTGTTGTTTTCTCCAAATTTATGTTTGCATTTCTTTTCATTGGTTTAGTTCAGTTCAAAATACAACTGTATTTTAAGGAGGAAACACTAAATCAATTGTTTATCTTCTTAATGTTCCAGTAGTGTCTGGTAACTTGAAATATTGAAGAGATTTGGAATATAGAATTAGTCAATATAGCCATAAAGAGTAAGGAAAGAAATCAGTAGAAAGAATACATATGTCAATATCCACTTCTTTTCCAGCATTCAATATGCTTAATTTTTTCTTCTATGACCACCTTAACCCCTTCCTAAATACTAGCTGTCTATACACATGTCCATTTTCATATTACTTTACTTCTTCAAACATTTACTTCCTTATTGATTACTTCTTTTGCTTTTCTAGATACTATTTTCTTATTCTCTCCTTTTCCCCCTTCATTTTACAGTTTTTGAACACCTGTTTTTACCACTGGGTATTTTTAATCTTTTCCAGAGGCAGAAAATTGCTATTGAATGATAAGGAAATAGCAATGGAGAAATTAATTAACAGCTCATATTTAATGTTAGGATATTTTGGTTTCCAGATGGGGATCTTTATCATCTAGACACTCTTTGGCTTTCCTTGCTAATTTTGAAGATTGAGTACATGGTCCAGGCTAACGGTGTAGGGTGATCATTGAAAGAAACACCGATTCACAGACTCGAATCTGTCACACCCCAAACAAATGACAATGGTGACATAACAGTGAGAAATAATATCCTCCTTAACAAAACATTAGTCTTCTTAACCAGTGTTATTGGGCTCTTTTAAAAAGCATAGAAATTACTTGCAAAGAGCTCCTGGCGTTCAGCCACGTTGACAAACATCAGAGGGACGCTCTCTGCTGGGCTAGCCCTGCCAGGATAAGGAGCAGGGAGTGTCAGCAGAGGGAGCTGAAATAGTAGGACCATAAGCGGAGGAAAAGCTTTAGGAAAGAACAAAACCTAATTCAAATGTTGCCCTTGTATAGTGAATTGTGGGGAAATGGCTATCGGGAGAGATCATCCCAGGAGTACAAAAGTCAAATGTGGCTTTTTGAGCCAGAGTACCTCCTGACTGCTGGTGTCACGATGTATCTAGTCCAAGCAGTTATCACTATGTTACCTTTTTCTTAGGTTGAAAGAACTTTGGGTCATGCAATTATGTTTCCTTGAACACATGTGCCTGCTGGACGCTTGGGTAGTGAAGAAGGGCACTAATGTGGTAGGAAGCAATGGCTAGGAGAGCAGGAAGGAGGCACAGAACTGGAAGACGTGGATGAAATTGGGCAAGTAGTAATACAACAGATGCCATTTAATGATTGATTGCTATGGGCCAGGCTTAATGCAAGGATGTGGGGAATTTAGTCAAGGTGAATTTAGTCTGTGTTAACCAGCCAGGCTTATCGTCTGTGTTAACCAGCCAGGAACCAGGGAATTCACAGGCACTGAAGATAAACCCAGGGCTTCAAGATGCCAGACAAGACAAGACAAAAATCCCAGAAAAGTAAGCGTCAGATTCTTTCCTACGGAGTTCTTGAAAGAAAAGCTGTTTCCTCTTCAGCCTCTTCCTCTTCAGCCCTCTTCCACGCAGGGGGGCAGAAATCTCTCAACAGATGTAACATACCAAGGTCTTGCAGAAGGGGGTAAGGAGGACAAAGAGGGACAGAGACAGTGGGCCGACCTGGCTAGAGTAGAGAGGACAGGACCATGGTGAGGGCAGAACCAAGCATGCAGATCACAATCCACAATTCAGACATTTGCTTTTGTGATAGGCATACCCACCCTCCAAAGAAGGCACACTGTGCGTGCAAACACCTGAAAGGGTTTGCTCCAGAAAATGAGGAGAAAAAGTCCAGCTTTCCCACTCTTCTCTCTAATCCTCTCCATTTCTCTTCTCATCCGTTACTTCCCACTGGTATTTGAGGCTCATTATATCTCAGGGTGTCCCAGGTTTGTTGCCTGGTCAAGGAACCACACAACCCACTTATCGGTTGTCACACTGTGGCAGCTGTGTGTTGCTGTGATGCTGAAATCTACACCATTGATATTTCAAATACCAGCAAAGTTACCCATGGTGGACAGGTTTCAGTGGACCTTCCAGACTAGGACAGACTAGGAAGAAGGACCTGGCCACACACTTCCAAAAAAACTGGCCATGAAAACCCTATGAATAGCTATGAAACATTGTCTGATACAGCACTGGGAGGTGAGAAGATGGTGCAAAAAGACAGGGCAGGGTTCTGCTCTGCTGTCCACAGGGGCACTAGGAGGCATAATTGACTCCACGGCACTAACAGTATCTCCAGAATTGTGCTTGCTGCCAGAGAAGTTACAAACTTGGACTTTACCCTCAAGAGGGTCATTCTCTGTTAAGAAGAGAGATGGCGATAAAAGATGACAATACAGTGCATTTAAGTACTAGTGGAGGCATATTCAAAGTATTGACGGGACCCTGAAAATGGAATCTCTAATTCTAGGAGGGGAATTTTAAGGGACCATTTAAAGAGGAGGTGACATTTACGCAGAATTTTGAAGGACAACTAATAGTTTGCTAAGTACATGGTTCCAGGGGTTTGGAGGTCAGTTTGGAGAGAGGAAAAGATGTGCTAGGCAGGTACATACTGCTAAATGTAAAAAGTGGTAAAAACGTATAAGGAATCAGGACACTACAGGATTGTATAGTAAAGTAGAGCGGGAAGTGGGAACGAGGCTTAAAAGGCAGGCATGGCGCAGATAAGAAAAGGCTTGCTTTGTTGCAGTGTACCTAAATTTGAGGATGCCTTCTAGATAGTGAGATCTGCTTTCTATGTGTTCTGCCCATCATTCACAACCTTGCTGGAGGTGTGAGTCAAGTTAATATGTTTGTCTGTGGCTGTCCCTGGCTGCAGCAACTGGACCAGAGGTGGTTTCATGACCCTAGGGGAATCAAACCACAGATTAGGCTGAACACACCAAATGACTTCTCTTTGAAAATACGAACTAAGAGTCATCCCAGTGTGTCATAAAAATGTGAGCAGAGGTCACTTAGGGCTGGGCTGAGGCAATCCTTTACCATGTGCCTCCTGAAGTAGAGCTTCTGGGTCTACAGAGAGAAACAAGGTAATAGAACAGGTGCCCAGAGAGAAGCAGAGATGTGCCATCATGTCACTCATGAGAGAGGTTCTTGAGGTTCCTTTCCTACTTTTGTGTGCCGTGAGATATCACTGTAACTTTTAATAAATGTACCTTTTTTGGGAGGGAGTCAATTTATGTTCTTTGCCAACTAACAACACTAAAATGTATGCCATTCTAAAGAGTTTGGATTTTATCTTGTAGGTATGGAGAAACCTTGAAAAGTATTTAGCAAGGGGTAACATAATCGGATTTGTTTTGTTGACATAAAATAACTTGGCTGCAACGTGGAAAATGGTGCTGAGAGGATCAAAATCAGAAGGGGAGAAAAATGCTAGGAAGCCACAGGAATAATCTGGGCAAAGGCTGAGGAATTCCTAAACTAAGGAAAGGACATGGGGAAGACAATACAGAGCCAAGAGGTATTTAGAAAGTCCAAACAAAAGAACCCAGTGAATGACTGTTGTCAAGGATGACGGATAGAAAGATGGGTGATGAATTAGCTTGTGTGAATAGCAAATTATAATCATGGTAAGGGCTTTAGAAGGAGATAGATTTGCAAGTGAAGAAAAAAATAAGATTAGTTTCAGAGACACTGAGGAATGTGTAGGACATTCCCACGGCGTTATAGGCTCCAAGGAAAGTTTTGGGCTTCCGCATAGAGAAGATAGCTGAAACAATGGGTAGGAAAGCGACTGCCAATGGGGAGTAAATGGAATAAGGAGTGTAAAAGTCTAAAACAGAACCAAGAAAAACAGCAGTACTCAGGGAACAGGCAGAGAAATAAACTGAGAAAAAGACTGAGAAGGAATAAATGAGGTAGAAAAACAGCCAGGAGAGCAATGGCCAGAGAAAAAAAATTGGATAGTTTCCCAAAAAGAGTGTCAAATAATGCAGTGAAGTCAATGAATGTAAGACTTGGATTTCAACATTTCAGGGGCGATGGTGGATTCTGTTTTACGGCATGCTGAGATCTAAGGAACAGACTGATGGGCTGAGCTAAGACTAGGTTGGGGAGCCACCGGGTTGAGGATTATCGGCAAGAATGAGCGGGTGTCCACAGGCCTGGGTCAGACACAGGCTTGACATCTGGGAAAGGTTTTTAAGGATTTGTTGAATACTACACAAACCTGCAAATCTGGGGATTTTTTTTTTTAACCATAGGCCTCCTTTATTCTGAATTGTAACAAGCTAACTATGTAAGATCATTTAAGAACTGCATTTTTCCCAGGCTTATGAAATGCAAAAGGGCAAACCTCCCACTTTGCTAATGAGAGAATACAATTACTGTCTAACCAACATAATTTAATGGCTAAGTAAGATAATTTAAAGAATCTGGAAGAGCCGAAAATGCAAATATGTAATTTTGTGTAATGTTCATCTACCCCTCCCAGCTGAAGTCACTACAGATCTATGCGCTATTCAGTCCTGATGGGACTATGCCCTAGTGACCTGCTACGTGGGCTTTGCAGCCCTAGCTCCAGGGTGCAGTACGGCTATGGGCTGAGCCTAGGGCACCCTGACTCTCAGCCTCCTGCAGGTGGGTGCTGGGTTTTTCCAACTCACATCTCTTAGTATCTGTCCTCAGTGGTTTTGCTCTCTTCTTATCTAGACTTCAACATCACTTGCCACCTGTACTCCTACTGCCATCCTGTGTTATCTGGTAAGAACTCCATGGACCCTGACATTGACCTGAACCAGCCCTGAATCAAGCCTGAGTTTCCCCCATCACACTGGGACCTTAGCATTGAACCGGCAGAGTGAGTTTCCCACACTTTCTCTCCAGCTGCCTCCACCTCCCCGCCTGGCTGTGTTCCTGAGGGCTCAGCCGACTGGCTCCCATTCATTCAAGTTCATGATTTTTAATCACAGATAAATGACTACTTTAACAGAAAAAGCATTCAGTTTCCTCTCGTATTTTGTATATTTGAATGAAGCATCACATTCGACTCAAAGCAGTGGGTCCTTCACTTGGAAACACTGCCCAATGTCCCTATTTTGTCAGCGATGGGAGTGAGCAAAAGAAGAGGATGTGAACATTTTTCAGGGAGATTAGCTGCTTTGCAGTGAACAAAGAACCATGAGGATGTCTATGAAATCCTTGGTTCCGGATTCAGAGTCCAAGCTAATGTTTTAGGAATTGGTTAAGGAAATTCTTAGATGTGATTGATATCCTGTTGTGGCTTGGTTGACAAATAATGCTGTCTCTACAACATTTTCTTTTTCTAAAACAAAATTTACCACTTTTCCTGTTGTAAAAACAGATACACCAAAATAAAAACAGACAAATTTGTGAAGCTGTTTTTACATTTGCTATTAGAGACATCAGAGGAGAATATATTATAGTAGAAAAGCTATAGAAGTTTTAAAAATGTGGTTCCACTGATATATATCATTGCGGTACAACTTCCAAATTGATTCTATCCCAGGAATAATCTTACCCATCTCCACCTCTTCCATCCTTAAAAAAAAATCTAAACTAGTCCATAGTTTACTGGGCCTTGGGAATATTTTGGCTTTAATACTTAAATTTTAGGGTTTTGATTTTTTAAAAAATAATGATCATGATCGCTTTCAGTTTGGAAATGTTTTAAGAGTTTTTTTGAACATTAACTGAACTTAATATGCTTTAAAAACAAAACAAAACAAAAAAAACCCTGTTACACCAATGTTTTAGGATGCCAGGTATATTTTCTGCTGTGATGAAATAGTTAGGTAGTTTCTAGCCAGAGATGATCAATAGAAAAGGGCTGAATACTTTGTCAGTATATTGAGATTCTTTTTATTCCCAGACCATGAATGGACAGGAGGAGCTTTGCTCTTAAGAAGCGAGTATTTAACTACTAAAAATAGCTCATAGAATGTGAAGTCACTGAAAAGACATCGCAAGCATGGGAAAATGAGAGCCCTGTGATTTGCTTTCTGTGATAAGAAAATTTCAAAGCACATTAGGGACTGGAATGGGACATCTGACTGATTCCCAGTCCTTCCCCAGAGGCGCTTATTTTGGGAATGCTTACAGATGATAAAAGCAAGTCTGTACACTAAATACTCGGAAAGAAAATATACTCTACTGGCTTTAGTGGCCGTAAAGCGCTCCTCTCGCTGCAAAGTCAGGGCTCAATTTGTGAAGAAATCAGATTAGGAACTTCATTAGCCTTTCAAATGCCTGGTGGTGAGGCCTGACTGAGGGAGGTTGTGGGACGCCAGAGAGAAACCAACAGCTGCAGGAATTAGCGTTAATCAAGTGGAGTGTGCCTTGTGGGTGATTTGAACTGTTGGAGAGCTCAGAACGTACTCTCCTTTTCCTGTCTCCCATCAAACCCTGGAATTGCCTGTGTCTTGTATATCCTAGAATGGGAAGTATCCACTTGGAAATTATTTTAAGATTAATTGCTTTTAAGGGATGTTTAGATGTTGGCATATTTCCGTAGCCTTCTCTCTCCAAATTGACATCATCCTTTCCTAGGCAACCTGTGAGCACCCACTGCCTCTAGAGACAGAGATAGCAATCAGGCCTGTAGCTGGAAGGATGGCAAACTGACAACAGGGAGGGGCTTGCTTTCGTCTCCCTGTCCTCCCATCTCAGACCACAGGTTGGCAGCGGAGCCCAGCCTGAAGTGGGAAGTGATAGAGTGCGCAAGAGAAGCTTTAGCTGCTGCAGGCTCCGGCCTCTCCATCAGGATATTCATCACTACATTCGCTTCCCTTCTCACACCTACCCTAAGCAGACTGGACCTGTGATAGGAACTGAGGCTCCCTCTGCCTCTTAGCACAGGGCACTGAAAGGGTCTGGAAATATTGCTGCCGTTGCTGCCAGGACAACAGAAGCAGATGTCCAGTGAGTTCTAGTTATGGAGGATGGACCACCCGCCCTGCTAATCAGACAACCAAAAACTCCGTCTGAAATAGTTTTGGGGAGAGCTAGGGAGTATGTTAAATATGAATGTCGATTTTTATGTAAACATCATTTTGGTTTCCGTCTCCTGTAGTTGTAGCCTACAACAAATCAGAGTATGGCTTGTTCAATTATTACAGCTCTAAAGGAGAACAGTGGCAGCAAAGGAAGAATTCTCTGCTGACACCTCTTGGCTTACATGTATTAATGCTACCTCGTGGCCCCTTAGGACATACACAATTGTAAATATAAGCTTGTTTCATCCCAAACAGCAACCATATAATCTGATGGTTTATACCTTTATAGGAAGAGTAGGTCAGCCCTGGTTTGAGATCCTGCCTCTCCTACTTATTAGATTTATGTCCTCGGGCAGTCACATAACAGCTCTGAGCCTCAGTGTCCCCACCTGTAAAAATAGGGGTAGTCACACAGTTCAGGAATTTTATTAGAAATAATATAATGTGCTTATTATATCTACCGTGTAGCAGGTATTCAGCAAGTAAGTAGTATGTATAATTAATTACTATTAATTAAAATCTCACGTGCTCCTATACTTTATACTCCTGTTCATCATTATAGAGGCAGCTGGCATTGTCCTAGTTCTCAGTCTTTCTATATCTTCTCTCAGGCTATCTCACAGGCCACTGAATTTGAATCTCTAAGCTTGTGGTTCTTGATCTTTTACTGCTGAAGCATCATCTGGAAAATTTGTTAACATGTGGGGGGGGTGGTCTTAAATGCATTGCAGGTGTTTTTGATCCAGGTAATCAGACTGACCACAGTTTGAAAAACAAGCCCCTGTGTGTGACATGCCCTGTATCCACCAGCGCCTTTGGCATCTCGTGAGCCTGCTACTTCGCTATTGTTTATTGAGTAGCCAACTATGTTCAAAGCATTATGCTAGGATCTCTAGACACATTATGTTATTTTAGATGACTGGAAAAGCTGAGGGCTGACTATTGCTCACTCTTTATTTTGTGTTAATCATTTTTTTGTATGCACACACACATGCACAAACATACACACAAATATACATATATGTATTGTAAACACATGCACAAATATACGTATGTATGTATACACACATGTATGTATCCCTAAACAATATACTATTATTTTGTAAGATAGAGTCCTATTGGTATATGTTCTATATTCATTTATTTACACTGCTATATAATACTCAATTGAATGAATATAATACATGTTGAAGAATAACCAAGGACTAAGAACGGTATTTGTTAAGTGAGTCTGAATTTAATTTTTAGGCAGCGGTATTCTGGCATGAGTTTAGTGAGTCTTTCTGAAAGCTCGTCCCAAATAAGGTAGGATTCTGACAGGCACTTTTTGATCGAATGCAGAAGGGAATTGAGAAACATTTCTTGGCATGGAGCATTATCATAGCCTGATGGCTTTTGAGTGGGCATTAAACCTGGTCCAGTTCTCTGCAAGGTCTAAGGTGAGTCTTAGAAGGCTCAAGCAGACTTAGGGCCAGGCAGCAGTCAAGTCCGTTTGCACGTGTGCAAGACTGGGCAGGGATTTCTTTTTAACACACAATTAAATTATCCACTCCCTTGTCAATGCACGTTTGTGTTGTTTCTAGTTTTTTTGCTGTTAAAAACAATGTTGCTGTGAGCATTTTGGACATGTGTCCTGGTGCACATGGGGAACTTTCTCAAGGAAATGTACCCAGGAGTGAAAGATTTGGATCACAGTGTATGTGCATCTTCAGGTTTATTAGATAATGCTAAATTGTTTTCTAAAGAATTTGTGCTAGCTTACACTCCCACAGCAGTGTATAGACCTGCTTCTGTACATTCCCACAACATTTGGTTCCTTCTGGCTTGTGACGAACGAACAGATCCTTTGTTAGTCAATTTGGGATGTGTTAGGAGACTTGAATAAATGCAACATTACGGGACCTACACAGAATCAGTATTAGGGATCTTCAGGAAAGAGTGAGGTTTATCTATCTTTTTTTGTATCCAAATGTTCTGCAGAGTGCTAGCACTTATAGTTTTAATACATTCATATTCACTTGGTTATAAAATTCTAGCCCCTGAATTGCCTTTCTATCTGGCTTGTGTAGTTTAAAAATCCTTAAAAAGGTTATATGCTTTATATCTGCTCCGAAATAGGCGTAATTCCAATCTATCATGTAGGATTTTTGTGTGGGTTTATAATAATGGGTTTAATGGCTCAAAAGCATGTGTAATGTTCATATAAATGATGAGGTTGGTATATCAAAACAAAAGTGGAGAGATGCTCAGAGGCCAAGATATAACGAGAGAAGACATAAACACAAAAAGTCTTTGAATGCCTCTAAGTGCAGTAAAACTTCAGATGTGTAATTGTTTAGGGTGAGCCAGGATGCAGACCAGCTGTGTCTGCCTAGCTTAGCAGGTGCTGGGTCCTCCGCCAGTCTCTACGGCGGTAGCAAATTAAGGTCACTGGGAAAGGCAGCTCTTGCTGTTCCTGTGACTTTCTAACCATCTGAAAAATGAGGCAATGTTGTTCTGCAGGAAGGCAAATAAGCCTTCAAGGAATCATAGAAGGATATGGAGAACTCGCCAAGTCCGAGGGGCATTGGAACACTAGGAAGAAAAGTGTGGGATTTTTCCTTTTGGCGACTAAATTTCCAGAATGAATCCTGCTCAGGTTGATCACAAGTCCGAGTTAACACCTGAGGGCCTGGCAGCAGTGAAATTACGTGGTGACTCAGCTCTGTCTTTGAGAGACAACTGTCTACTTCAGAAATTCACCAACCTGCTCAGCAGTCCTCATGACAAAGACAATCAGAGACTGAGCAGTCAGCATCTGAGTTGATTGCAGGAAGCCATCTCTAGGAGAAGGAGAAGAGAAGCAGCCGAACTTCCCTTTAGAAATAAAATTCAGTTCAATCCGAGAAATTCATATTGCATTTCCATTATGTTCATAGCGGTGAATTGGGCGTGACAGGGGAGACAGAGAAGGAAGACAGGGCATCTGCTTCAAGGAGCTTGCAATCAGACATGTTCTTTGCTTAGAAAGGGAAGAGAGGCGAGAAGAAAAAGAAGTCACGTCTGTTGTCAAGCTAAAAATAAGCCTTCACCCTACCTAGCTGGGCAAAATTGTAATTTACAAACCTAACATCAGTGATTTTCAGAAAAACATGGGTAGCATAAATAAAGAAACTGGTACTTTCTTAGATGTATTTTCCCAGTGAAAGAGAGAAAAGGTGTAGAACAGAAATCCTCTCTGAAAATGGAGAACTGAGGAAAGTCAGGCCACTCATGTCAAAGAGATGACGATCTTCGGACAAGTGTTGCTCGCTTCTGTGTGTTTGACACTGTGGTGGGGTGCACTGGACCAATGTCAGCCCAGAAAAATTGGAACAGCCTGGGTATATCTGGAAGCAAATACTCCACAGATGGAGACAGAAGTGGGAGGTTAGCTCAGACCACTTGATTTTAATTAAATGACTTTCAATTTTGTGAACTTGGAAAAGCAAAGGCAAGCAGAACCGATCAAGTTCATGTGCCATTGACTCTATTTCTTTACCATCTAGATAAAAAACAAGAGCAAAGTCTCTTAGTGCTAACTATGGGACCTGTTACTGTTCCCTTTCCTAAGGAGGATAGTGTTCACATTGCCCAGACCAAGGATGAAGTATTTGAGAACCATAGAATTATAGAAGGATCTTTAATAGTTTTTGGCATGTGTATGAAGAGAGGGTAGAGGTAGCCATGATATTTGCTGTTTAGGAATGTTTGACAGAACACTGTTGAGGGAGGGAACACAGTTTCGTGGTTAGTGGAACAGATGGACTGAAGAGCAGATCCAGCCCTGTTTCCACAATTGACTCCAACACTCTTGGGTAGCATTTCGAATGCAGCCATCCAGAAACATCGTGAGGCCAGATGCAGGAACCTTGCCAGGGTCCAGGTGCACACCAGGTTGGAGGTGAACTAGTTTTTTGCTTAGAACTAAAGCTGACTCAGGTTCTCTTTCTGCGGAAGGCTTTGTAAGACCCTAGAGGAGAAAGGAGAAAGAGAAGTCCAAGTTTGCTTCTGCCATCTTCATTACTGCTCCTAACCTTACTAATGCCAACCTTCTCCCCCTCATCCCATATTTTTCTTGTTCAGAATTGATTAGCCAAAAAATATAGTAGTACCCATTACTGACATTCTAATACTGAACATACAATGCCTAGGTCAGTTGTCCTCAAATGTGGGCGATTTTACCCCCCAGGGGGACATCTGGCAGTATCTGGAGACATTTGGTGTCTTCACAACTGGGGAGAGGATGCTACCGCCGTGTAGTTGCTAGAGGCCAGCAATGCAGCTAAATATCCTACAGCGCACAGGACAGCTCCCCACAACTAAGAATAATTAGGCCCAAATGTCAATAGTGCCAAGATTGAGAAGCCCTGGTTTGGTTAAGATCTGATTTTTGCAGAGGAAGCTTGGAAAGGTTGAGTGGGGTTAAACAAAGTAGTGTTGGCAGACCTAATTTTATAAGGTTGATTTTAGGCTTAATTTTACTGGCCAGTATGTATTAGCAGGCAGTTTTTATCACCAAGATTCTTCTTATCACGCTGATCATCAATCTTCTTTTCGAGAAATGTTGCAGATCACACTTGTGAATTTCATCTTTGTTCTGTCGGTTGCTGACTTTGAGGTGAAATGAGATTTCCTACCTAAGCTTCCCATCCAGATTCTCTTGTTTGGGGTGAGTAGGAAGAATCTCCCTGTCAAATGATCTTTTTTGCTCCTGAAGAAATTATATGCTCAGCTAGAATCAACAACATATTTTGGATGGCCATTGCTTGAATATTTATTTGTTCTTAATTTAAGTTTAATTAAAATAATTATTTAAGCTCCCTTATTAATATTGCAAATACATTTGTCTAGTAAAGTGAATCAAATAAAAGATTTTACTTGAAATCTGCAGAATTGTCCTGTACCTGACTGTCTTGACTCTTCCTTTATGATCTCTCAGAGTAACTGCTGCTTCTAAGGCAGATGGCAGGATGGATCATTTTGCTGGGCTGAACTCCATCACCTGGTATATGGCGGAGATCTGAAGATTTAGTGCAGGTGCCCAAATATTAGTTGCCCTTGAATAGACAGCATTCTTAATGAGAAGATAATTGAATTTTTTTTCCATCTTGAACATATGAACATTTGGAGGTGTAGATAAAATAATCAACTATCTACCTAAAAACATTTAATAAATTTCGTTCTATCCACACATTTAAAATCTTATTATTATGTAATATAATAATTGAGCAGTAGTTTTTCCACTTTTAACTTTTGTAAAAACAATTTTGCTCAGCTTGTCACGTTTATCTTTAAATAGTGGATCTTCATCATCACCAGAGCAACTTTTTGAGCTCTCTCCTATCACATTTTCCAGATCATATTCCATTGATTTTTGAGAAGTGGTATGTTTTGAATTATGTTGTCATGGGAAATTTTATCCCACATCATAAGGTGCCCATTCACATAACATTAAGAATTATTTTTCTATTCATCTTTTAAAGTGTATATTTACAATGTTCACTTGTCATTGGTCATATATCTCCGGGAATAATGATTATATCTGTTCAAAAAAAAATTTTAACAAATTCTGAAGGTTGACTTCCGTAACACCCAAAACTAGCAGTGATAAAGACCATTTCGGTAGAATTTGTCTGCCATAAACCATATTTTGTTGTTCATAATAAAGTAATTGAAATGGCATCATATAAAGTAACTGATTCTATAAGATCTGAGAGAGAAGGTGATTCCCTCTTTCCTAAGGTACAATTTTTTTAGGGAAAATATTCTCTGACCTTAATATTTGGGCATACAAAGCATGTTTGTTGTTGTCAATGCTGTCGAGTGGATTCTGACTCCTAGTGCCCCTGTGTACAGCAGAGCAGAACACTGCCTGGTCTTTTTATGCCATCCTCTCACCTTCTGGTGCTCTATAAGACAATGTTCTGCTGCTATTCTCAGGGTTTTCACAGACAATTTTTCAGAAGTGTGTGGCCAGGCCCTTCTTCCTAACAAAGCATGCAACTGTGTATTTATCTAATTTGGTTCTTTAGGTGTTATTATGATACTCATACTTGGCTCTTTTCTGAGTAGCTCATTTATTACCTGACTATAATTTTGATACACTGAGAATAACCTGGTGTCATAGTTGGAAACTGGTTTAAGGAAAAAAACATATTCTAAACTCAGTTAAATTTTGCTTAAATAATTCTTTGAAAAGCTACTACCTAGATTTATCCTACACCCTGTTCCAATCCCTAAACTGTAGAAAAGACTCTCACTTATTGCTTTAAGGAAAGCTCCCTGAATAATGCTCACGTGGGAAAACCACAGAGCCCAGGTGCTCCATTTATATGACTTCATCCTGAAATGACCACATGTTTACCCCCAGAGAGGCAGCAATATGTTTCTGAAATGATATGTAGGTTAAAAAAAAAATTTTTCAGCAGAAAAATGAATAAAATATCAAGCTCAAGTACATGGTTTCCAGGTGTACATCCAAGACAGCTTTTGGACAGATGTAAATATTTCCTGAGTAATTATTCTTATCTTATGATATGTATCTTAAGGTCATTTAAACATCATAAATGCAAGTAAGGCAGTATAAAAGAGAATTCCACCTGGCTTTCAACCTCAGCTCCAACATTTACTATCTAGGTGACTGTGGACAAGTTACATCTTTTTTTCAATTTTCTTTATCTCTAAGGATGCTTCTCAAGATGATTGCCAAAAACGTAGGAGATGATATACTCAGAAATGCCTGGCATATAAATATCAGTTGAAACTGATTAGTAAAAATATAAAACTTCACTGATAATTTAGTGATTATTAGTTGTATCTTTGATTACCAATAATTTATTTCCACATTTTGATTATAAGGGTATGGAATTTTTTTGAGAGACTGCAACAATTTGGGAAAAATTATGAATAGTTTTGCTTTCAAAATCTAGAATAACAGCAGCTTGAAATGTGTAGGCCATTTCAGACTTTTTCCAAGTGGAGTTTTTCCCTGGTCCAGTTTTCAATGGATATGGGGATGTATGTTTTCTTCCAAACAGTAGAATGCTTTATTTCCTGGAAACTTTTCACAGGAAGGCATCACTTTTGTTTTCTTTACTTGGGCCTATGGACATGTCTGAATCAGGTCAGAGTATAAACTTTGACCAACATACTGAGACTTCTGGACAAGACAGCAAACTAGCATGGGAGGCTGGCTCTTTTCCCTAAACTCAACCTGAAAATACTACACAAGCAACTGGGAGGATGATTGATAACAGAATCAGTACAAGTCTAGTGGTAACAAAGGGTGTTAGGGTCATTTTCTGGGAGGTGAATAGGAGTCCAAACCTGAAGAGAACCAGATGCCACTAACTAGGGGCTCCTGTAAAAAGGAGTTTTCTAATTGTCCTCATCTCTTCATCCCCTGTTGCCCTGGATGGTTTTTCACTGTTTTCCCCAGTGCTATGGAATGAGGGGACACAGCAGCCCTGAGCCAGCATCAGTGAATGAGATAGGTAACATGAGAATGCTGGAGGGCAACACTGATGGCTACCATCTCAAGTGGGGAGGCTGGTGCCCTCTCTTTGCTTAACGGACAAGATAATTACAACAGAGGGAAGCAGACCCCAGAAGGAGCAGTGCCTGGGCAGAAGAAATGGGAAGTTTAGTGAGTGGCAGGGTTGGGACTTGGAGTGGAAATAGAGGCTTCCAAATTTGCAATAAAAGAAGGTCTTCTATCTAAGTCATTCTCACACCCCCTAAATGTACCAGGAGGAGAGCACATGCTAGGTCTAAGCTTCCATCCCTACTCCCAAATGAATACCACTAGCTAAGGTAGTCAATAATCCTAACAGAATTCAAGCTTATGGGAAGAGAGCAAAAAGATATCTGAGGAGGAGTACTAGCCCTTTAAAAGAAAAATAGGTACTGAAGGACCTTATCAGAGGAAGCTGCATTAATGGCCGAGATAAAACGAGAATCTAAAATAAATAAGATAAATATCTGCACAGAGAAGGAGAAGATATTGCAAATATGAAGCACAATCGGTGAAGAAGAAAGACCAAATGGAGGTAGGAATAAAACATATAATAGCAGAATGGATATAGCCAAAGAATAAATTAGTGAGGTCAAAGATCTAGTTATGGAATTTTCCTAGAAGGTGCAATAAAAGGATAGAGAGATGGAAAATATCCAAGAAAAACTAAAATATATAGAGAGGCTAGAAATAGAAAGGTCATTTTTGATCTATTAGATAAAACTCAATGGAGCAGAGAATTTTTTTGTTGCTGTTGTTGAGATAATGGCTGAGAATTAAAGATAATAAAAGTCAGATCAAAAGGACCCATAGGGCAACAGACAGCGGTGATAAGAAAAATCCTAAATCTTGACACATTATATTTAATTTAAAATATCAAAGACAAAATTCTAAAAGCATCTAGAAAAAATAACACTCCACTCTAAATTAATTTGCATCAAAATTCTCAATGGCAACAGTAGAATATAAAAGTAAAATTTAAAAAAATATTGAAGCAAAATCATCTCAAACCTAGAATTTTATATCCAAATAAACTATTATTTAAACACTACATTGAATAAAATAAAGGCATTCTGAGATATACATACAAAGCAAAGACACATGAAACCTTATAGAAAACATTTTATAGAAGGTACTTTACAGATAAAACGAATGAATTCAGAAAGAAATAAGCAACACCAAAAAAAAAAGATGTGTGTAATTTTTGTGTTTATCTGTAACAGTACTGTCCAACAGCCCTTTCTGTTTTGTTGGTAATGTTCTACTTGCACTGTCCAATACCATAGTCCTTAGCCATATATGGCTATTAAGACATGAAGTGTGGCTAATGTGGCCAAGAAACCAAACTTTTAATTTTAATGAATTTAAATTTGAATAGTTATATGTGGTTAGTGGTAACTACATTGTATAGCACAGCTCTATAATAATCTAAATGTAAAGTTCTAGATCATACCAATATATCTTGAGGGGTAGGGCACAAGTGGAAATCAAAAGGTTTTTTTTGGTGAGGAAGATCAGCCCCGAGCTAACATCCATGCCAATCCTCCTCTTTTTGCTGAGGAAGACTGGCCCTGGGCTAACATCTGGCCCATCTTCCTCTACTTTATTTGGGACGCTGCCACAGCATGGCCTGACAAACGGTGTATTGGTGCGCGCCCGGGATCTGAACCCCGGGCCACCAGCAGCGGAGCATGCACACTTAACCACTACACCACGGGGCCGGGCCCCTGGGGTCCTTGTTTTGTTCAAGGGGAAGAAATAGATATTAATGAACTCTAAATAATTAAGTATAAGATTTAATACATTAACAGAAACCAACTGAAAAATAGACATTGAATTTTAATTTTCATACCAGAAAGAAAAAAACTCGATCTAATCAATGAAAGGTAGGAAGGGAGAAAAAAATAAAGAAGAAGAAAGGACGGTACATAGAAAAATATGAAATAGGATGACAGGAATAAATTGTCATTTACTGTAATGTATTGTAATGAAAGTAAATGTAATGTAAATGTAAAAAGTAAATGTCAATAGATGAAACACACACATCAAATCACAGAAACTCTCAAATAGAGAAAATAAGATATCATAATACATTGTCAACAAGAGATATCTAAAATGAAAAGAAACAGAAAGAATGAAAGTTGTTAGTTAAAAATATTTGAAACTATTATCAATTTTAATAACAGACAAAATACAATTTAAGCTGTTAAACTGTATAAGTAGAAACTGAATATTATTTATATTAGAAAAAGAAATAGTAGATCAAAAAGAAAATGATAGGAAAATATATACATCGACCTGTATTTTGAAGAAAGATAAATTAGGAGGAAAATGTAGATAAATTAACAATAGCAGTTGGAGTTAATAATACACCTTGGAGAAGACAAGTTGATCAAGAAGGCAAAAAATAAAAAGAAGAAGGATTTAGAAGATTTAGAAAAAACCCTGTGATCAATAAACCTAAACCAATAGGTGTATACAGAATTTCACACTCCAAAAACATAGGATATACATTCTTTCTGCACATACATGAATGTTTATAAATGAAGTCTCAAACTGTATAAAATCAAAATCATAAAATTAGGGATCAATAACCAAAAGAGTGCCTTAAAATACCTACAGATTACCTTATGTAATATAGAGATCAAAGTATGATAAAAGTATATCAGGAACAACAGAATGGCTAAAAATTTAAAACCTTAGATGAAATTGATGAATTTCTGGAACTATATATAATACCTAAATTGTTGCAAGATTAAATAAAAAACTTGAATAAGACAATTATCAGGGAAGAAATTAAAATGTAATCAAATACCTCTCCCCCTAAAAAGAGCTCCAAGACCAAACAGTTTTAAATGTGCATACTACTTAACTCTCAAGGAACAGATCTCTGTCTTACACAACAAAAAGCTTCCAAATTCAATTAAATCTAATAACATGTTAAAAATGCACAATAATTAAATATATGTTTTCCCAAGGAATATAGCAGTATTTCAATATCATCAGACATTGTATTAAAGTAAATAACCTTCAGCAATGATCAGACCCACTGGAAAAATTGTAGTAGTATAGCCTTTAAAAAGGAAAAAGATTTCCCCTATTACTGCAAATGTTTAACATACTACTGGAGGTCTTAGTTAATGCAAGAAAATAAGAAAAATAAATAGGATGGATAAGAATCAGAAGGGTAGCAACAATAATCTCATTTATTTGCCAATGATAGGATTCTGTAAATAGAAAACCAAGCAAAATCAATAGAGAAATTTAGAAATGATAAAATTAAGCAAAGTTTTTTAATACAGGAGAGACATCTTAAATCAATAGCATTTTTTAATACCCAACTTGAAAATATAGTAAAATATAAGACATTATTCACAGTAACATTTCTGAAAGTATTCAGAAATTATTATAATAAAGAATCCAGTCTTTTCTATAGTTTAGGAATTAGAACACAGACTAGAGTGAATCTAGTTAGTAGCTTTTCAAAGAATTATTTAAGCAAAATTGAGTTGAGCTTAGAATTTAAGAAAATATATTTTTTAAATAGTTTCCAACTATAATACCAGATTCTTCTCAGTGTATCCAAGTTATAATCAAGTAATACATGAGTTATTCAGAGTAGAGACCAAGCCTCATAATAACACCCATTGATTGCCAATTATATAGACAATGTGGCAGGCAACCACCAAAACGGCTCCCCAATCAACCCTGCCTCCTGATATTCATGCCTTTGTGTAATTCTCTCACCTTGAGTGTGAGTTGGACCTAGCGTCCATCTTCTAATATACAGAATATGGCAAATATGGGATATCACTTTCAAGATGAGGTTACAATGAAGCTGTGGTTTCCATCTTGCTCTCTTCTCTCATTCTCTTGCTATCATCTTCTGAGGGAAGCCAGATGCCATGATGTGAGCGGAGCTATGGAAAGGCCCACATGGCAAGGAAACAAAGGAGGTCTTTGGGCAATAGCCAACTGGAAACAATCCTGCCAACAACTGTGTGAGTGATCTGGAAAGCCAATCCTTCTCTAGTCCAGGCTTTAGATGAGACTGCAGCCTCTGCTGACAAACATTGCCTGCAGCCTTGGGAGAGACCTTGAGGAAGAGACGCCCAGCTAAGCCACACCTGGATTTCTGACTCATAGAAAGGGTGAGATAATAAATGTTTGCTGTTTTGAGCTCCTAACTTTTGGTGTAATTTGTCATGTAACGATAGATAACTAATGCAGACAATTATCTAAAGTAAAATAGACAATGAGCTAAAGACAAATGTTGATGGTTGTGTTCTTCAAAACGAGAACTATGATTTACTTAGTGTATTTATGGGCCAAATAAATAACAACAAACACAAACCAAAAATCTGGCCACATTTCCAAGAAGACCTTGGAATCATTGTGTCTACTTGATCAAAACTGGGTCATGAGGCATGACAGATACTGTAGACTGACTCATTTAACACTCGCTTGAACTCCTTCATTCCTTACTTTCTTGTATCATGGAGCTGGAAAAAAAATATTGAATTTCTAGCTTTCCTTGTAGCTAAAAGTGATCATGAACATAGTTCTGGACAATCATATGAAGGTAGAAGTTCCCCAGGAAAGTTTAATTTTCCAGATTAAAAAACTAATTCTTCCCAGGAAAAGCATTTTGCCTTATTTCCCCTGTACATTCTTCCTGCTTTAAACATGCAAGTGATGTTTAGAAGTTCAAGACATGTACACAATGGAATACTACTCAGCCAAAAGAAACAATGAAATCCAGCCTTTTGTGACAACATGGATGGACATTGAGGGTATTATGCAAAGTGAAATAAGTCAGAGGGAGAAGGTCAAATACCGTATGATTTCCTTCATTAAGTAGTAGATAATAACAACAACAAACAAACGCATAGAGACAGAGATTGGATTGGTGGTTACCAGAGGGGAAGGGGGAAGTGAGGAGGGTGAAAGAGATAATTAGGCACATGTGTGTGGTGATGGATTGTAATTAGTATTTGGGTGGTGAACATGAGAACATGATGTAATCCAGGCAGAAATAGAAGTATAATGATGTACACCTGAAATTTATACAATGTTATAAACCAATGTTACTGCAATAAACAAACAAACAAACAAAAAGAAGTTTAGGACATCTTGCAACCATGACCATAGGGAGGAAAAACCATTCTAGGAATGATGGAGCAGGAAACTGGAAGGTTCTGGGTTCCTGATGGCCTTGTTGAGGTGAAAGACTAGTCTAGACTCCTTGTTAATGTATCACATATACTACTTATTAGTTAAGCGACTGTGGTAGGGTTGTCTGGTATTCACTGCTGAGTGTATTCTTTTCTTTTTTTTTAATTGAAGTAATGTTGGTTCATAACATTATATAAATTTCAGGAGTACATTATTATATTTCAGTTTCTGTGTAGACTACATCGTGTTCACCACCCAAAGTCTAATTGCCATCCATCACACACGTGAGCCCTTTACCCCTTTTGCCCTCCTCAATTCCTCTTTCCCCTCTGATAACCACCAACCTATTCTCTGGATCTATGTGTGTTTTTTTACTGAGGAAGATTCACCCTGAGCTGACATCCGCTGCCAATCTTCCTCTTTTTGTATGTGAACCACCACCACAGCATGGCCACTGACAGACGAGTGGTGTAGGACCATGCCTGGGAACCGAATCTGGGCCATTGAAGTGAAGTGCATCAAAGTTAACCACTAGGTCTCTGGGGCTGGCCCATGGGTTTTATTTTTAATCTTCCACATATGAGTGAAATCATCCAGTATTTGGCTTTCTCCATCTGACTTATTTTGCTTAGCATAATGTCCTCAAGTTCCAGCCATGTTGTCACAAGTAATAAGATTTCATCTTTTTTATGGCTGAGTAGTATTCCGTAGTATACATATAACACACCTATGGCTGAGTGTACTCGTAACTGAAACAGGAGACTAATGTTAGATGTTTGCATCAAAATTTCCTATGCCATATAAAATTAATTTAAATTATATACTTTGGAGGAGGCATAAATTCCTTCAGCTTATACCAGTCAATAATGGGTGAATGAATGTTTGTTCCAGATACCGTTTTTCTTGAGTGGAAATTTAACAGAAAAAAGAAAGATATAAAAAATTAGTCAAAGAGTACTAAAGACTTGTGTCTTCCTTTGGTGTTGGTTTACTTGTAGAAGATCCAGTGAATCTGCACTGAACTGTATCCAATGCCAGGAAGTTTCAAACTCAACCCAGGTATATAATAATGCACAAAGGGCTGCCTTTTATTTCCATGTTTAACTTCAGGCTTATTAAATGGAATTCCTATGACAACCTGAAATCTGGTGTTAGAATGAGACCAACCTATCCAGTATAATGAGTCCAACTCTATTTTACTGGTTGCTTTTGGTTCCTAAGGAATATACATAAGTTATAAATCTAGGATACCATCCAGCACCATCCAGGAAATAGTACACTAATGGTCTGAGAGTCCAATAAATCTCCTTCTTTTACTCAGGGTACTTTGTGGCTAAAAATAGGAACCAACTCTGGCTGGTTTTAACAGAAAGGATTTTATTGAAAGGATGTTGGGTAATTCACAGAATTGCCAGAATAGCTGGAGAATCAGACATGGGAAATGGGCAGGCACCAAGGGAGGCAATGGATGACAACCACAGGCAAACTTTCATCTGGGAAGTCTGGGGATATTTTTCTTGTCGTGGAGGGACAATGGAGGCCAACGCTGGCCCTGGATAGTGCTGCGAACCCAGGCCCTGGTCACCACCTCTGGCTCTACTGCCTTGGAAAGAGAAAAGTACTACCACTACTTCCAGAACAGCATTCTTCTCTAACCCAGCTTCTTTGCTCACTTGCTCCAAACTAGTGGGCTTCAGCATCTAACTGTCTGAATCTAACATAAGATTAAATAAAAATTTAAAGAAATGGACAAAACTTAGTGCTTGCTATGTTCCAAATGATTTCTAACTTATTCCCTTATCCCCATAATATTTTATTTAAAAAAGGATGGGGTTAGAATGAGGAAAACAAAATAATTTAGAAAAAATTATGAAAAGTGATGGTTGATGAATAATTAAATGAAATAATAAAAGAATGCTAGAGACCTTATGTATCATATGTATATAGCAAGAATCTAAAATGAGACTCTGGTGCATATGTTGGAGCCATTTGGCTCTGAGTGTAGAGCTGGTGCAGGAAAACTAAACAAACAAGTATCTTAATTTTCTCCTCCACCCTGTTTCAGACAACTCGGTCAGATGAGTTTTTAAAAATCCCATGGTGATTGAGCATCCAGGCTTTATTTTTTAAAAAGTACAATTAGACTAAACGATTTAGAAACTCATGCTCACCTGATACTCAATACCTTTGCATGGTCATTTATACAGTTTAATATCTTTGGCAAATTACTTATGCTTTTAGTTCCACTTTCTCAAAACATTTTCCCTTCCTTTTTTGTTAATTTTGATTTACTTCTTTTAGTTTCCATAATCTCACTTAACTGAGTTCACAAGATGTTCTGAGTAATAACTTACCGTTGTAATTGTCATCCGGGATTAATCCTGTTTGTGCTGGAGAGTTACACAAGTTCTCACCAGAGGAGATGCTTTAACAAGTTTGCATTATTCATGTGTAAAGCAAATTCACAAATGTTAAAAACTGGAAAGAGAACTAAGAATTTCATCTAAGGGTCTTTCTGTAGAACTGAGGAAGACAGATGGCCTGGAAGATTTTTGGTGTCAGATCTGAACTCTAATCAGTCAAGAACTAGGTGGTCAAAATGGCATCCTAGGAATTTTCGGACTTGCATTCTTGAATAGGAGACCCTCAAAAACAATTCAAAGAAAAGTTCACCCTCAAGCATTTTTATGCAAAATGATGAAATTTAGAGGAAATTGGAAACAGCCAGTTTCTGAGAACTATACACAATGAACTAACTGTGGTGTGATCATTATTTGTGTTAATAAGATTAAACATTTTGGGGAATTTGATTTGTTTGACTAAAACCAGAATTCTTATTTTTCCCCAAATGACTAGATGAGTTAGTATCAATGTAAATCTCTGCACTCCTCCTTCATTGTGTTAATAACAATATAATTTCTTTATTGTCTGTCTTCCCTACTAGTTTGTAAGTTTCAGAGGGCAGGAACTGGGTCTACTTTGTTCCCTCTGTGTTCTTGTCATCTAGCAAATGTGTGCTTGGCACATAGTAAATCCTTCATTACTTGTTGATCAATTGGCAAATAGAAGCATGAAGGCAAATGATTGGATTTAGAAAATTTCGTCCTGAAGCTATCCACATAGCAGAAGGCAGAGGGGTAAATATTCTAGTTAACTCAGTCTCATTTCTTGACTCCTCTAGGCTCTTGCTAGTTTTAACTCAGTTCCAAGATTCTATGTCTGGTTTGTGATTGCCCCCCGCAAATCTTTGGACTAATAAAGGACTAAGGCTTATGTTCAATAGATTTTTCATAAATATTTAGTATTTGGATATTGTTCATTGTTGACTGAGCTGGGGGTCTTGGCTGCAAACTTTCAAGTAGAGTTTGGTATGAATCTAGTTGGCTATGGAATTTAGGATTGTCTTGAGCAGATGTTAAGCCTAGAAATTCGTTCTAAAATATATATATATATTCTCACACACACTATATATAATATGTGTATGTTGTATATAATAATATGTATTGTATATTATATATTTAATTATATATAATTGGTTCATATATGTATTATATATAATCAGAATCCACTAGACCTGGGACAGTCTGTCTGATGCTGGAGTGAACCTCTCTCCCGTGGCTGCTCTAGGATGACCCGATCTTTCACAGCAGAAATATTAAGGCATTAATTAAATATATTTATTGGGCAATAAGGATTATAACTTTTGTACAGTTCCTACAAAATTCAGTTGAGGGATTATTATCACTGATACAGAAACATTTTTAAAGTATCATGTAACAACATTATATTTATAATCCTTCAATAGTTTTCCATTATTTTTATGCTAAAATTCAGCCTCCTTAATCTGGTTTATCATGAATCTGCCTATAGTTTAGCCTTCTCTCTCAGCAGATTACTCCTTGCATACTATGCATGCACTATTCTAAGTTTCTGACTATGCCATTATTTTTCTCTCTTCCAGGCTTTTGTGTTTATTTTGTTTGAAATATTTTTCTTCCTCTTCTTCTCTTCACCTACCCCCTCATTAAAAGAGTTAGGTTCTTCTCATATCAACTACCAATTAGTTCTTCATCATTAATGCTTTGCACATATATATTGCTACTTGTTTGATTTTCTGTCTCCTACTAGACCAGACATAAGCCAATTTGTGAGCACATATTACACCTGTCCTATGTTCCCAGTGCTGACGTGATGTCTCCCATATGGTTGACAACATCTCTTTGTTGGATAAAGAACGAATGAATGAGTGAATATGTGGCCTAAATAGAACATGTTTCTGTTTTATGTTTATGTACCTGCTAAGTTATCTTTTTTTTTTTTTTTGCTGGGCAATATTAGCCCTGAGCTAACATCTATTGCCAATCTTCCTCTCTCCTTTTTTTTCCCTACCCGAAGCCCCAGTACATAGTTGTATATTCTAGTTGTAGATACTTCTAGTTCTTCTACGTGAGCCTCCACTGCAGCATGGCTACTGACAGACGAGTGGTGTGGTTCTGTGCCCGGGAACTGAATCCTGGCTGCTGAAGCTGAGTGCACTGAACTTTAACCACTAGGCCATCAGGGCTGGCTGTAAATTATCTTTTTAACAGCTTTGGTAGAATTAGGAAAGGGGCCATAGGAGAAATGCCATTGCTATTTCAGCTTCTGAGTCAGACAGTGTGACTGACTGTTCACTTGCTGCAATGGTCCCATCACCAGTCCTACTGGTTTGTGTCATATACACAAACCTTGCAAAAACAGCAGACCACTGAACCCATTCAACAAAAAGCAGATTGATAGATTTCAGCTTAAGATTATTTCCCAAAGTATTTGTGCAAGTAAATTGTGTCTCATTGCCAAGACTTTTCCTTTGGCTGTCCAGTCACTTGGGACTCTTCTACTTACCATGTCCTTCTTCCTGCTTCTTGAAGCAGGAAGAGGAACATGAATGCAATACTATTGATTTCTTCCTCTTTGCCTGCTCCATCATTTGGTCACAGATTTGGATGGAGAACAAATGAAGATAATAGAGTGATAAGAGTTGTTTCTCTCAACTGAGCATCCTGTCTCTGACAAGGTCACCAGGAGGGGTGGGGAAGGGGGAGAAACTCTGCAAGTGGTTGATTCTCTTGATGGTGTCTTCCTCAAAATTTAGGATTGTACTCCCAGAATTTAATACGTGTTTTATAGGTTGTTACACATCTGTCCTTTCCAGATTTGAAATGTTGAGTTCTCCATGTTGGTTCTCTGTGCTGCAAGTTGCATTTGAAATAAAAACCTGCCTTTATGTATCAGAAATGGTAACTGGTATTGATTCAGAAGATCTGGGTTTAATTCTTGACTTGTCCGTAACTAGTTTATGACCTTGATCAAGTTAACTCATCCCTGTAAGACTCAATTTTCTCATCTCTAAAAGCAGCATGCAAGAGGAATCTATAAGGTCACTTACAGTTCTGGATTTTATGGCCTATCCTTGCCAACTTTCCGTGTTAACCTAAATTTCCAGCTGTACAGTTATTCCTTTGAGCAAAAGTTGGACACCATAGACCCTAAAGACAATGTAGCACTCTGAAAACAAGAAAAATACCAAGACATGAATACTAATTAAACAATTATGTCCCAGTTATGTGTCTATTTTCTTTATACCAGAAAGGAAGCATTTCCTCTGTGGGAGGTGTGCCATTCCTAAGTAATTTAAAGAAAACATCATTTTGGGGGCACTCAAAAAATTGCTGAAAGCTAAAATCACACTTTCTCTTTACACAATTAGAAAATAAGATTAAAGAACGCTTTAGCTACTGGGCTAAAATCTCGAGCCATGTATATCTGAGTTCATTTTTCTCTCCAATCTTAATTTTTGTAGTATAATGGCAAGCATTATTATTATTATTTTTTTTGCCGGGAAAGATTTGCCGTGAACTAACATCTGTTGCCAATCTTCCTGTTTTTTTTTTTTTTTTCCTTCCCAAAGCCGCAGCGCATGGTTGTATATCCTAGTGGTAAGTCCTTCTGGTTCTTCTGTGTAAGCCACCACCACAGCATGGCTACTGACAGAGGGGTGGTGTGGTTCTGTGATTGGGAAACAAACCTGGGCTGCCAAAGCAGTGACAGCACCGAGCTTTAACCACTAGGCCATCAGGGCTGGCTCGCATTATTATTATCTTGATAACATAATTAACATGGGCGCATTCTCTTAGTAAAAGGTTCAAAGAGTGAAGAATTTCACAAAGTGAGATGGGAAAGTCTCTCTTCACTCCTCATCCTCATCCACATACGTCCATGCTCCTTCCCAGAGTAAAACTGGTAACACTTTGTAGTGTGACCTTCTAGTTCTTACTCCAAACCTACCTGTAAACTCTGCCACTTTTCCTTCCTGGCTTCTGTTTCAACTGCCTCGCTCACAGTCACCTCTCTTTTCATCGCCAACCCCAAAGTCTTTGAATAACTGGTCTTCTGATTATCGTTTCCATGTGAGTGTCATCTCATCAGAGAGAAGCCTTTTCTGCCCAAGCTAACTGAAGTAGGTTTGGCCACTCTTACCCTATGGTATTTTTAATTAAAATATGCTGTTTGCATCCTTCATTAAACTAAAATAGTTGTGTTTGTTTTACTTCTGTTCATTATCTGCCTTTCCTTCTTGCTGTCTGCATTGTAAGCCCGTGAAAGTGGAGTACATACTTGTTTTGCTCCTTGTTGTGTTTTTACTTTCCTTCCTATTGCCTGCAGTAAATGGTGGAATAAATTAATACACATGTGTACATGGACAAATACACAAATATGTTTAAATCCGTGTATTATATTCTATGTATTATTTATGATTTTCTTTTTTTTTTAACATGGTAAATCTTAGAGAGCTTTCCATATCAGGATATTTTCTCAATGACTGACTAATATTTCCCTGTATGTAAATACTCATAATTTACTAAATCTTCCCACTACAACTGGGCAAACTGGGTTGTTTCCAGTTTTTCGTAATCATAGGCAATTCTTCATTGACCATCAAAGTCTTGTCTAGACCTTATCTGGGCACCTGTGCAAGTATTTCCGTAAGATAAATTCCTAGAAGTGGAATTACTGAATTGAAGGGATGACACATTCTTAATTTTGGTGGATACTTGCAAATTAAATTGAGGTTTCAAATCATACTTGAGTCAATCATGATTACAAGAATTCTTGTTTTGTAATTCTCATCACTGCTATATCTTATAAATCTTCAAGTTTTGTCAAGCTAAAGGGTGAAAAAACCCCAACTATATCTTATTGTTTTAATTTGCATTTCTGACTACCAGCAAGGTTAAACATTTTTAATGTGTTTATGGTAATGTGTACTTCTTCTTCAAATTGCCTTTGTGTGTACATTACCCTTTTCCGTTGGGTTATTTTTTTGCTTAATGATCTGCAGAAGCTTTTAATTTTTGATATTTATTATTTGCCTGTTATATGTATTCCAAAGAGTTTCTGCCAGTCTTTTGTTTATGATTTAACAGTTTTGAATGGTGTCATTTTTCATAAATAACTTTTAATTTTTTATTGTACAATTTATCAGTTTTTTTTTTGGTCACAATTTCTAGATTTTGGTTGTTACTTTAGAAATCCATTTCAAGATTATAAATATATTTTTCCATTGTTTTTCTTATTCTATTATAGTTTTACTGTAAAATATTTAACTTTTGAAACATCTAGACTTTTATTTGAGTATGGTCTGTATCAGAGGTATTCTTTACTTGTTTCCCAAATAAAGAGTTAAGTATTTCATTATAATTTGTTAAGTTAGCCCAGACTTTTTCCTACTCCTTTGCCACCTTTATCATAATCTAAATTCATATATTCACCTGAGTTTATTGTTTATCTCCCTACCTGGGTCTATTGATCCATTTATCTTTTATTTAATTCCTAGAGCTTTATGTAGATATGTGGCAGGCCATGTCCTCGCTGACTGTGCTTTATTTTCAACATTTTCTTTTTTTTTTCACATATGCGTTTGTTTTCCTCTTATAGATGAACCCGAGAATAATTTGTAAAGCTGCTTAGAAAAATCCTGTTTGGAGTTAAAGATTGTACAGAATTTACATTGGGAGATTTGAATTTTGTATAATATTGAGTCTTCTCAACCATAATATTTGTACCCATATTTTTCACTTCTTTTTAGATGTGTTCAACAAAATTTTATAGCCTTTTGTGTATAGGACTTCTACTTTTTCGTTAGGATTATTTCTCATTTTCTGTTTTTTATTGCTAAGATGAATAGGGAATTTTTCCTCTATTATATTTGCTTTCTTTTTTTTTTTTAAATTTTTTGTTTATTGCAGTAACATTGGTTTACAACATTGTAAAAATTTCAGGCATACATCACTACACCTCCACTTCTGCACAGATTACATCATGTTCACCACCAAAACACCAACTAAAACCCATCACCACACACGTACCGAACCATCACCTTCACCCCCCTCCCTCCCCCCTGCCCCCGGCAACCACCAATCCAATCTCTGTCCCTATGTGTTTGTTTATTGTTGTTATTATCTACTACTTAATGAAGGAAATCATACGGTATTTGACCTTCTCCCTCTGACTTATTTCACTTTGCATTATACCCTCAATGTCCATCCATGTTGTCACAAATGGCTGGATTTCATCGTTTCTTATGGCTGAGTAGTATTCCATTGTGTATATATACCACAACTTCTTTATCCATTTGTCCCTTGATGGGCACTTAGGTTGCTTCCAAGTCTTGGCTATTGTGAATAACGCTGCAATGAACACAAGGGTGCATGTACTTTTACAAATTGGTGTTTTCAAGTTCTTTGGATAAATACCCAACAGCGGAATAGCTGGATCATATGGTAGTTCTAACCTTGATTTTTTGAGGAATCTCCATACTGTTTTCCATAGTGGCTGCACCAGTTTGCACTCCCACCAGCAGTGTATGAGAGTTCCCTTCTCTCCACATCCTCTCCAACACATGTTGTTTCCTGTCTTGTTAATTATAGCCATTCTGACGGGCGTGAGGTGATATCTCATTGTAGTTTTGATTTGCATTTCCCTGATAGTTAATGATTTTGCACATCTTTTCATGTGTCTGTTGGCCATCTGTATATCTTCTTTGGAGAAATGTCTGTTCAGGTCTTTTGTCCATTTTTTAATTGGGTTGGTAGTTTTTTTGTTGTTGAGATGCATGAGTTCTTTATATATTTTGGAGATTAAGCCCTTATCAAACGTATGGTTTGCAAATATCTTCTCCCAATTGTTAGGTTGTCTTTTCGTTTTGTTGATGGTTTCCTTTGTTGTGCAGAAGCTTTTTAGTTTGATGTAGTCCCATTTGTTTATTTTTTCTGTTGTTTCTCTTGCCCGGTCAGACATGGTGTTTGAAAAGATGTTGCTAAGACCAATGTCGAAGAGCGTACTGCCTACGTTTTCTTCTAGAAGTTTCACAGTTTCAGGTCTTACATTCAAGTCTTTAATCCATTTGGAGTTAATTTTTGTGTATGGTGTAAGGTAAGGGTCTACTTTCATTTTTTTGCACGTGGCTATCCAGTTTTCCCAACACTATTTGTTGAAGAGACTTTCTTTACCCCATTGTATGTTCTTGGCTCCTTTGTCAAAGATTAGCTGTCCATAGATGTGTGGGTTTATTTCTGGGTTTTCGATTCTATTCCATTGATCTGTGTGTCTGTTTTTGTGCCAGTTCCATGCTGTTTTGGTTACTATAGCTTTGTAGTATATTTTGAAATCAGGGAGTGTGATACCTCCAGCTTTGTTCTTTTTTCTCAGGATTCCTTTAGCTATTCGGGGTCTTTTGTTGTTCCATATAAATTTTAGGATTCTTTGTTCTATTTCTGTGAAAAATGTTGTTGGAACTTTGATAGGGATTGCATTGAATCTATAGATGGCTTTAGGAAGTATGGACATCTTAACTATGTTAATTCTTCCAATCCAAGAGCATGGAATATCTTTCCATTTCTTTGTGTCTTCTTCAATTTCTTTCAGCAATGTTTTCTAGTTTTTCATGTACAGATCTTTCACCTCTTTGGTTAAGTTTATTCCTAGGTATTTTATTCTTTTTGTTGCAATTGTAAATGGGATGGTATTCTTAATTTCTCTTTCTGCTACTTCGTTGTTAGTGTATAGAAATGCAACTGATTTTTGTATGTTGATTTTGTATCCTGCAACTTTACCATATTCGTTTATTACTTCTAAAAGTTTTCTGGTGGATTCTTTAGGGTTTTCTATATATAAAATCATGTCATCTGCAAGTAGTGACAGTTTCACTTCCTCCTTTCCAATTTGGATCCCTGTTATTTCTTTCTCTTGCCTGATTGCTCTGGCTAGGACTTCTAGTACTATGTTAAATAGGAGTGGTGACAGTGGGCATCCTTGTCTGGTTCCTGTTCTTAGAGGGATAGCTTTCAGTTTTTCACCATTGAGGATGATATTAGCTGTTGGTTTCTCATATATGGTCTTTATTATGTTGAGGTACTTTCCTTGTATACCCATTTTATTCAGAGTTTTTATCATAAATGGATGCTGTATCTTGTCAAATGCTTTCTCTGCATCTATTGAGATGATCATGTGATTTTTATTCTTCATTTTATTAATGTGGTGTATTACGTTGATTGATTTGCGAATGTTAAACCATCCCTGCATACCTGGAATAAATCCCACTTGATCATGGTGTATAATCTTTTTAACGTATTGTTGTATGCGATTTGCTAGTATTTTGTTGAGGATTTTTGCATCGATGTTCATCAGTGATATTGGCCTGTAATTTTCTTTTTGTGTGTGTGTTGTCCTTGTCTGGTTTTGGTATCAGGGTAATGTCAGCTTCGTAGAATGAGTTAGGGAGCTTCCCCCCCTCCTCAATTTTTTGGAAGAGTTTGAGAAGGATAGGTATTAAGTCTTCTTTGAATGTTTGGTAGAATTCACCAGGAAAGCCGTCTGGTCCTGGACTTTTATTTTTGGGGAGGTTTTTGATTACTATTTCGATCTCCTTACTGGTGATTGGTCTATTCAAATTCTCTACTTCTTCTTGTTCCAGTTTTGGAAGGTTGTATGATTCTAAGAATTTATCCATTTCTTCCAGATTGTCGAATTGGTTGGCTTATAGCTTTTCATAGTATTCTCTTATAATCTTTTGTATTTCTGAGGTGTCTGTTGTAACCTCTCCTCTTTCGCTTCTGATTTTACTTATTTGTGCCTTCTCTCTTTTTTTCTTGGTGAGTCTAGCTAAAGGTTTGTCAATTTTGTTTATATTTTCAAAGAACCAGCTCTTGGTTTTATTAACCTCTATTATATTTTCTAATTGATGTTTAGTAGATTATGGGAAAACTATTGACTTTTATATGATGATATTGAATCTGGCCACTTTAATTAACTCTTGTATCTTTTTATAAAAATTTATTTTCTTGGATTGAGCATCTAGATAAATAATGAAATAATGCAAGCAATAAAATAATGTCTGAAAATAATAAAAATTTGATCTTTCTTTTACAATATTTACTCCCTATTCTATTCTTCCAGAACACAGTAATGATGGGAGATTATTTATATATATTTATATATATAGATATATGTTAATATATATTTATATATGTGTGTGTGTGTGTGTGTTTCATGGTTCCTCATACAAAGTTGGACTTAAAAATCTGACAAGAGAATAGACATATTAAAAACAGAACCAGGGGCTGGCCCTGTGGCTTAGCGGTTAAGTGTGCGTGCTCTGCTGCTGGTGGCCTGGGTTTGGATCCTGGGCGTGCACCAAGGCACCACTTGTCAGGCCATGCTGTGGCGGTGTCCCATATAAAGTGGAGGAAGATGGACACAGATGTTAGCCCAGGGCCAGTCTTCCTCAGCAAGAAGAGGAGGATTGGCATGGATGTTAGCTCAGGGCTGATCTTTCTCACACACACACACACACGCACACAAAATAGAACCAAAAAGAGCCAGTACTGATGGCCTCGTGGTTAAAGTTTGGAGCTCACTGCTTCAGAGGCCTGGCTTCATTTCCCAGAACCACACCACCCGTCTGTCAGTTGCGGTGCTGTGGTAGTGGCTTACTTAGAAGAATTAGAACAACTTACAACTAGGATATACAACAATGTACTGGGGTTTTAGGGAGGAAAAAAAAAAAAGAGGAAGATCGGCAACAGATGTTAGCTCAGGGAGAATCTTTCCCTGCCAAAAAAAAAAAAATAGAACCAAAAATACAAGGATAGTGAAAAAAGTTAGGTCACTTTAACACCAATTGATGCCCATAAGACAAAGTTGAAAACATACATATGGCTGCCAAATTTTCAACACAAGAGCAAAATGTGCTTCAAACATACTTAAAAATAGCCACAGATGATAATAAGGCAATAATATATTCCTAAAAGACACAATTTGATAATCTCTCCAGTTAATCATTATCCTGATGACATTGCTACAGGAATTTAGAACATAGTTGAGAGACTCTTCCTCCAAAAATACATAACAATGACATGTATTAGTCGTTGAACATGAATGGCCTACTCCACGAAAAGGCAATGGATAGCCAAATATGTAATGAGAATCAGAGTCAAGAGTTCCAGGACAAATCATGTTAGTTTAAATTATATAATACATTTTAAAAATCCAAAAAGAACATGAGCTTAACTAAATAAACTGATTTGTTTGGTTTGACGTTTTTGGCAGATAAAAATGAAGTGATGTGATTTTCATGTTGCTCTGAGGGTATCATTAAGGTGAAGGGCTCATCCTTTTGACTCTTAACATGAAATGTCCTGTGTCACTTACTCATTGTTCAACCATCATTTGTTATGACCTTCTTTCCTTTCCTTGTAATTTGCTTGAGACAACACTTTAATTTTGCTTTATTAAATGGTATTATAATCTAATTGTATTGTATAATTAGGGTCAGGCTACATATTCTTTATTTTTTTATTTTTTATTTTTTTTTTTTCCAGGCTACATATTCTGTTAGTGTCCTCCAGAATATTATCTCATGGTATTGATCTCATTCCACTTAATGTCTTTGATTGAATCAGGACTCTCAGCTTTGAAACAGCAGTGAATGGTTTTGTGCTTGGACCATCAATCATTCTTTACTTTAGGCATTCACTTTAGTGAGCCTCAGGGTGGGGACAATGCACCTTTAATCCACTGTCTATTAAGGCAAGCCCTTTGGATCACATATTGATGATTGTAGGAAATGATCTAATAATGCAAAAATTGATTGGGCTTAGGTCACATTTCATTTAGAAATTAGTAAGTTGAAATTGCTGATTTGGTGGGTCAAAACCAGTTGAATGTTGTGATATCATGGTTTGATAATCATTGACATGATTTCCTTTATTGGGTTTTGATAGCATGGAGGAACAGAGATGAGTAATCATATTCTTCTGCATTTCCTGCTTGTGACAAGATATAACCATAGAAATATTGATCTACTAGGGGAAAACTAGTAAAGTTTATCAACTTTACTAAGCTATACACAGTCAAGAAATACAATAAAAACCATTCATATCCCTCACTAAAGGAATTTCTATTTCTTTAACTGCTAACTCAGTTATTTTAGTAACATAATGGTTAACTCAGTAGAGATTCTTTTCTTTAAACTATATTCACAGGGGACCATTAAGATAGATTTCACTCTCTTGGGAAAATAAGAGGCTTTTGGGGACTGTCCGTAGGTCACCTTTTGAAGAATACTCTAGAAGCTGTTGTGATCAGTCATCTACAAACTTGTGATAGTCCTTGTTGAATCAATTTCAATGTGAGACCTTTAGAGAAAAGTTGAAGAAATGTTCTGTTAGGATAAAGATTTAATTCCACAAGGAGAGATCACAAAGACCCATCATATCAGAAGATTCAAGTAAGACAGTTTGCATCTAACTCAGAATTGGAATAATAGTGTCAAGTATAAAGTAAAAATGGAACTATGTTTAATATGTTATATATAAGAGGTTCTGCTTAATAAGCTAAATATGTAGATTTAATATGCTAGACATATACAGAGTTCTATAAGTAGTTTTTATTCTTAAAGTATACTGTAAGGTAGAAAAAAGACATTTAGGCTTCATTTGCATCTGCAAATGGAAATGAAGAAATGAAAAAAAGAATAATTTTAGTTTCAAACTTTTTTCTGAAATGGATAACTACTTTGAGAAAAAATAATTTTTATTTGAATTGATTGAAAATTGATACTGTTTCTCTACTTTTCTTGATACATGTTAAGACATTGGAGGGTAAAACAAAAATCTGAAAGTAAGGTGAACTTTCCCTGGATCTCTCAGTTAGGTAAACACAAAGAATTCCCGGGATAAAAAGTTGTGTCATTTAACATCATTTATTAAGGAACTTTTTCTCTTAAGTTCTTCAATAAGTTGCTGTTTGGATTACAAGAGGTTGTTTAATATTAGAAAGCATAACACTTAAATCTCAAGACTTCTGCTTAAACTTGAGTATGCAAAATATTCTTCTTCACCAATACTGTAATATCCTCTATATACAATTAGGAAACAATTCAGCACATTATTATTATAATTTAGCATTCTTCAGTTTAATTTTACATACAATTATTAATTGTAGATTCATGAGTCTTTCTCATTATTTGGCTTCATAATAATTCCCCAATATGCTTTGCCTGCAAAACCACTTTAAAATGTAAATCCAAATCACAAATGTTACAAATCCTGTTATAGCAGTTTGCCCAAAATTCTACACACATTTTTCCAATGTGCAATGAAGCAAAGATAACTGAAACACTGTACAGTGGTTGGATTTGGCATGAAAATCAACCCAAAGATGTCCTGGGGTATAGTGAGGCTTCAGACTGGGTCCAATAGGAACTCACAATATTTCAACAGAGTAAAGATGAATTCCACACAGACAGGTTTTTTTTTTCCTTCCATATACAATACAGGCTTAATGAAAATCTCTGGAATGATCATATTGGCAGTATACAGAGTATCAAATAGTCTATTGGGGATTAATTGTTCCTAAATGTGATACGAAGAAATTTCGTTACAGAGCCTTCTGTTTTCTAAAGATAGCTGTAATATGTGCTATACTTGATTACAAGGATGCAAATGACTTTTCCATATTCCATTGTTTCTTAGGCACTACTCAAATTTTAACCAGTAATGGATTCCAGCGACTAGAAAGGTGATTGTATGTGAACTGGATGACAATAAATAATTCCACTCCTTATAATCAGAGAGTAGTAAAATGGGAAGTGACCACAGAAGTAATTTGGTTGATTGATTGATTTTTTTACTTAGGCAAGTATTTGAGATATTAAATAAAAAGCTTTGCATAATAACTCCTAACTTCACCATCTCCGTCACCCTGCATATCCACTCTAGATAATCTGTTTCTCATCGTCTCTCTTCCCATCCAGGGCCTGGATTTGCACCATTTGCAGTCAGTTCTCCATAAACACATCTGAGATTGAGAGGAAAAGGCAAGAAAGCAGGAATTCCTTAATCGTGGTCCTGATGGTTTGACTGAGATAAAACCGTTACCAAACTTGAATTTTCCTCAGCTCTGTGGTACAGTTCCTTGTTGGAGTGGCCCTTATGCAGAAGGCCAATCTGTAGGAACAGAGTGAGAAGCGTAGAAGAATGTCTCTGAAGGTCTCTCACAGTGGTTCTGAAAGTGTGATCTATGGTCCTTTGAGGGTTTCTGAGAGTAGCTTTCAGGGGATCTGAGAGCCAAAACTGTTCTCATGGTCAAGACATTTTTACTTTTTCACTAATATTTATACTAATGATGCAAAAGCAATGATGGGTAAAACTGTTGGCACCTCAGCATGGATCAGGGTAGTGGCACCAAACTGTAGCGGTCGTTATTGTATTCTTCACTGCCACACACTCATATTAAATACACACACACGTACACACACACAGACACTAGTTCCACTTAATAATTTTCTTTATGAAGCAGTAAAAATTATTGATTTTATTAATCTCAATCTTTGAAGTTTTTTAACATTTTAATATTTTTAATAGTCTTTTTAAGATTTCTATGGGAAGAAGTCGGAAGTACACATCAAGTCCTTCTACTGCTTACTGAATTATAATGACTATCCCGAGGATAAGTCCTTAGCCAATTGTTCTAATTGTAGGTTGAACTAGCTACTTTTTTCATGGAACACCATTTTTACTTGAAAGAATGACTGACAGACAAACTGTGGTTAGTCAGACTTGCATATTTGGTAGACATTTTTTTTGAAAATGAAGGAAGTGACTGTGTCACCTTAAGGGAAAGAACTAATAGTATTTGTTGCCAGTGGAAATTAGAATTTTGGAAAACTTGTGTCTGCCTATGTGAACTTGACTACTTTTTAATACTTAAGGACTTTTCTGATAAGATCAGTGGTCATATTAAACATATGATTTTTTTCTTGTATTGACTAATGGAATGTGTCAATATTTGGAAGATCTATGTATCTTAATAAACCAATATTTTCCATATGGCAATGCATGATATTACAACATCATGCCTAGGTAAAAAAAGCTACTCAAGTTGTAAGATAGAGCAGGGAATTTTAATATAACAGAGCTTTATAATACTGAGTTCGTTGCTGTGGTTTCAGATTCTACATTGCAATTATCCTTTAAAAACTAATTGTCAAGTTTTGGTGTGGTGAAGACTATCCACAATTATCTGAAAAGGCAATTAAAATAGTCTTCTTTTTTCTTCACACATATTTATGTGAGGATGATTTTGTTGATATACTTTAACCAAACCAACATTTCAGCTCTTCTGTTAAGTCAGACACTAAAGAGATTTGCAAAATGGAAAACAATGCCACTCTTCTCACTAGTTTTTTAAAAAAATTATACCTATTTTGCATAAGAATATATTATATATGTTAACATGTGATGGATTACTCTAGTTATCTTTAAATAACTTAAATATTTTCAAAATTTCTCAGTATTAATTTCTAACACAGTAAATATGGATAGATATAATCCACATAAAGAAAAGCTTTTTGTGGTCCTCAATACTTTTTAGGAATATAAAGGGAATGTTCTGAGACTACAAAGTTTAAAAACTACTACTTTATCCAAATATTTCTGGAAAAAATTCTAGAGCAAATAAAAGAAAAAAACCCTCTCACTTTAATATCAAACAATGCTATGAAATCTAAGAGCAAAAAATAATTTTGTAGCATTTTCATAAATCAAAATTTATAAATTCTTTGCCACAAAAATGAAGATGTCTACTTTCCTGTTTAGTTCCAAAAGATTCCTATAATTATCATTTTGAAAGATAATATATAATTATGTAAATTGTAGTGACAAAGATATTACCATAATCAACGGACTAATCGAATTGTCTTTCCTTAAAGCTTTTCACTGAATATTTTGGTATGTATAATTTTTCTTTTATAAATGTGTGCTATATTATCACACAGCACCTTGCATTCCAGGCTGTGGCTCTCTATTTCCAATGAGGTGCTTAGCCGTAAACAGCGCAGAACGGATATCTCTCCAAGTCCTGGCCAGGGGGAAGGCCTGTTGAGAACTCAACTTGAGTGTGAGGAGATAGTTGTTTTTGTTGGTTTGTTTGTTCTATTATTGTAGAGTCATCTGTAGTGGACACTGTTGGTGCCCTAGATGGCTTTGCTGTACTGGAGCTCCCATGTCCTAACTGCTGTGAGTGTTGATGGCTAAAGGTCCATAGCTTTAGCCTTCTTGAAGGATTACCCTTGACTTGTGGGAGCTGCCTTGCCCAGAAGGTTATGTGCCATTCTTGATGACCTGTAGCCACTGGCTGACTGATACAGGTATAAAAGGCCAGCTCCTTGCCTGCAGATAGGTCATACTCTAGAAAGGACTTAGTCTGTGGTGCAATTTTTATGTTCCAGAACTCTCCTAGGATCAGGCTGAAGCTGGATCCTAAAACCACTTCCCTACTTGGCTCTTTCTCCTTCTTTATTCTGTTCTCTCAGTTTCCTTCAGATTCCTCTTGGAAGCAATCCCTCAATAATAATCCTTCAGAGCCTAAGAAAGAATCCTTCTCTTAGATTTTCCATCTTACACAGTCCAGCTTAGACGTAATTCCATTTGTTCTTTGGGGTGAGGGAGTAGGGAGAGCAGATGAGGCATTGTGGGTACCTGAGTTGGGACCAATGGAGTGAGGATATGCCCATTACAACCATTATTCTTTCATTTTATATCTCTAATTACAACTATAATTTTATAACCTAAATTTCTATGGTCATTTAGATGATTAGCATAAGGGATTCATTATAAAAGTAAAAGCTTATGCCTTTTGAAAACCTTTCATTGAAATAGTGGCTTTTGGGGCGGCCCCGTGGCTTAGCAGTTAAGCGCGCGCGCTCTGCTACTGGCGGCCTGGGTTCGGATTCCGGGCGTGCACCGACACACTGCTTCTCTGGCCATGCTGAAGCCACATCCCACATACAGCAACTAGAAGCATGTGCAACTATGACATACAATTATCTACTGTGGCTTTGGGGGGAAAAAGGAGGAGGATTGGCAGCAGATGTTAGCGCAGAGCAGGTCTTCCTCAGCAAAAAGAGGAGGATTAGTGTGAATGTTAGCTCAGGGCTGATCTTCCTCACAAAAAAAAAAAAAAAGAAATAGTGGCTCTCAACTGGGATAATTTTATCCCCCAGGAGATATTTGGCAATTTTGGGTTGTCATGAATGGTGGGAGGGTACTACTGGCTGTATTGGGCAGAGAGGGGGATTCTGCTAAACATCCTACAATGAACAGAATAGCCCCTCCAAATAAAGAATTATCTGGCCCAGAATGTCAATAGTGTTGAAGCTGAGAAACCTGACTGAAAGTAAAAATATGTCCAATACAGTGTTCATTAGTATAGTTTGTCCTTTCCACAAAAACTATTTGTGTAATTCAATATGCAGAAATTAAGACTTATTTTATAATATTTCTTATCCTTAGGAGAAATGATGATTATGTCTGTTTTCTTCTTCTTGGCACACCTTATAGAAACTCATGGTAGAAAATAATCAATTTTATTGATTTCCCTCCAGAAAGTGGCAAAAGTAATGAAGGCAGAAATTCTGTTTGTTAATATCAGAGTTCTGTTTTTATGTCAAGTTAATTTGACTGAAATGACTAGACCAAAAACTTTAAACAAGTACTCCTCCCATATCCCCGTGTTTTTATTGAAGACACAGCATTGGAGAAAATGTTGAAAAGGCAATAGCTTTTATTCCCAGAATTTTATGGGGCCATTCTCAGTCCTGAGCATATGTGTACCTTTTAGCACAATAGCCATTGTGCGTATGAGTAGTTCATGAGATAATTGTGTTAGAGAATTTTCTGTTCTGGTTTAAATGAAAACTAACACTTTTAAATGTTATGATGCACCTAATTTTCAAAGAATACAACATCAATTAATTTATTAACCTTTGACCTTGACCTTGAATGGCCCATACTGAGTGCCATGTATTCGTCCCAGAAGTCCTGGACTTTCCGTTCCTTATAAGTGTTAGTGTGGCTACTAGTTGCATCCAGATATTTTTTTCTAACTGATTCTTGTCATAGTGGTAGGTCCACTGCATGTTATCTTTTTTGACTCAAAGCATTTTCAGACTTGTTGAAAAGAAAGAAGTTTATATTTTCCTGTATAAAAGTTCTTCTACTTCTAATTATTTGTCTTCACTCCATTTAATCTCCAAGTCTGGGAGCAAAAATTCCTTTTGGTTTTCTTTTTCATGAGTGCCTTTACATATGAAGTGTCTCACTTTTACAATAAAACATTAATTGGCTGTAGGCTTTTTGGCTCAAGAGTTTGTCTTTTGTTCTCTGTTGTCTCAATTAGCCCAAGTTCAAGTATCTCCTTTAGCATCTACTTCTGTGATGTGTCCTGTCTTGCAGGTAAGAACTCTAGGTATCTGGTCTTAAGATAAATATTCTCACCAAAAGCAGAACTGGCCCCATAAATTCCTTTGATTCTGTTCTTAAAGAAGCTCGCCTTCAACTTCTCTAGGTTACTGTGGATTACATATAGCAAGAGTTTAGATAATGGATAAAGCATGAATATATTCCAGGCATTTTGAAGGGAAATGTACTCTGAGAATTGAATGGTGGTTGCACTTTTTTCCCCGCAGAAATTACAAGAAATTTCTCAGTCACATCCTTTCAGCGAATTTGAAAAGTGAATACAATGACTACGAATGGAGTCATGGTCTATTTCATTGCCTCGAAATGTCTTTTTTTTAGCACAGATTTGCAGCTTGAAATGTTGACAATCTAATACTTTCCCCCTTAGTCTCTAAATATAATGGGTTTTTCTAGTACTTTTCTAGTTCACAATTCAGAAATGGTATAAAACTGGATTACAGACCATTACATTTCCTGCATTATTTAAAATGGGCATTGGTGATACAAATTTTACCTATAATGGCCAGGCTCCTAACTATGGTTTGTGTAATAATATATAAATTACAAGTGTTTGTTATGGTTAGAATGAGATTTCTGAGATTAGAAAAACTTGTCAACTCAAACAGTATGTCATCATGGGAATCGTTGATAAGCTGCTTTAGAAATAAAGTGTGTTTCACATTGATGATTAGCTAAAAACATTTGAGGCAGACACTCTGTCTTTTGCATATTGTGCATTCTTTTGATTTTCCTAATCCCTAGTGAAAAATAAACTTTACTATGTGAAGATTTGTTGATTTTAAAGTCAAAGCATGGCTAACATTTCTAGTTAGTTTTTTAAAGAAAATCTGTCTTTTTCCAGCAGTTTGTTGGTTTGCATATTGCTGATTTTGAAGCTCCTCCTTCCCTTCCCCCCCAAACCCCAACTTGGTGTAGTTGCTACCTCTTCAAGTTATCAAAGACAAATGATGGATGGTTACTCAGCTTCTTATAAATGCCGCATGTTTTAGTGCTTTTTCATACTTGACTTTCATTGCTCGTGTTGATTGATGATCTGTTATTTACCAGACATTGAAGGACTACTAGTTTATAAGATTCAAGGTAAAACATTTGAAGCAGTATGTATGCAACGTGGAGATTCCCTCCTCCTTGGGCAGTTTAATGGCCCATCAAAAAGAGGAAGGATCTGTGCATGCTGGGAATGGTTCATGTCTTCTGAAGCCAAGATCTACTTGTGGGGTATCCTTCTGATGATTAAGTTAGTAGATTTTCATCTTTTAATTGCTCTCAATTTTCTTAGAAGGGGGATTTGGGATGATTGGCCTTTAACGGTCTAATTGCTGAAAATACCTATACCAAACTTTTATTTAGGAATCAGATTTCTCCTTTTCTTTTCCTATTTTGGCAATATTATTGTACATCAACACCTACTGGTGTTTGTATAGGGGAAAATAATTTTGTTGCTTGCATTGCAGAGGCAGAGGACACACCTTCTGTTTCATTTATATTCTCCAGAGTACTTAATATAATACTGGTTATGTGGTGAGAACACGACACCTAAATGTTTTGTGGCTATACAAATGACTGACAATGAGTGACCTAAACTCTAATTTGTCAGTTTCACTTTATCTCTCTGTTTTGAGAAATTGAGAAAGGGCTCAAACATTTTGTTAAAATATGATTTTCAGACTCTGGATTTAGCCTTATAATTTGTTTGGTTTTGGTTATACTATGGTTATACCATAGAAGACAGGAGATGATTGTGAATCAAAGCAGAGAACAATAGAAAATAAAGGTCTGCAGGTTGAAGTAATACACAATGTTTTGATGAGATAAATGTGAATAACAGTTCCATTCTGCTCTAGTTTGCTAATCTAGTACTTTGAATTTCTTTATGATTTATTTTCAGGTCATATTTTAGTTTTATGTTTCTTACAATAACAAATTAATTGAGCATTAAAAAACATCAAACGGGGCCGGCCTGGTGGCGCAGTGGTTAAGTGCGCGTGCTCTGCTTTGGTGGCCCAGGGTTTGTAGGTTTGGATCCTGGGTGCACACCACTTGTCAAGACATGCTGTGGCGGCATCCCGTATAAAGTAGAGGAAGATGGGCACAGATGTTAGCCCAGGGCCAATCTTCCTCAGCAAAAAGTAAAAAAAAAGGAGGATTGGCATCAGATGTTAGCTCAGGGCTGATCTTCCTCACATACAGAAAAAAAGGAATGCATTATAAAAAACAAATAAAACATTTTTGGATAATATAGCATTTCAAGTAATTAAGCTTAAACTTTTGAAAGCAAAAAAGTACAAATAAACCAGAACTTCCATAAGATTGACATAAATGAGTGAAATATCATTTTTTGACTTTTAGATGAACTTCAGGTTGATTTGCTTTTGGGGAGAAGACTCTTTTCTACGCAGGCTGGAAGGGGTATTTGCTGGTATTTCCAAGTGGTTACAACTGAGTAGAATTAATATTTAATGTGTAACAAGCATATACAGATTTAGAAGACGGAAAAATACTGAGACAATGTAATATGGATTTATCATCAATTTCATGAACTGAAACTGAAGAAAATAGTTTTTGTTCTGTTTTATAGAAATCCTATCATAACATAATGAACTATACAACATTAAAGCAACATTTTGGAAATAAATTGTCAGGTATGTAGTTAGAGGTTCAAAGAATGACTAAAGAGAGAGGAACTTTCATATACTGTATAAGAATTTACAACAAGTTCTAACAGCGCTGTTAACTGATTAAAATACCTAATAATGTTGCTGGATTCATTAATGGGTACTTTTAAAGAAAAATTGGCAATAAAACAATAGCATTTGTTTAAACAGAAAAAAAAAATTCCCCTGCATTCCTTCTTTTGAAAGGAAACAGCCACATTATGTGTGTTCTCATAGTTTTATGTTGAAACGCGGCACCTTTTCAAAAACTGTCAAGTTTAGTGTTTCAAAGACATGTTGAAGAATTAAGACAGTGGGTGTGTAAATAACTGTGCTGATTGCATAAAAACTGTTTCTAGTTTTGCTTATGTGATTTTAGAGCTTTGAAGGGGTATGGTGTAAAAGTTAAATATCTAAGACAATAATTTTCCTTAAGTAATAATGTATGTAAGAAGTGACCTTAAAATTTTGCTTTGTCTAAGTAAGAATTCCAGCCAATTCAGGACACAGTACTGTAGATCAATCTCTGTTCTTTAATTTTCTGAACAAAAGTTTAAAAGCATTCCAAAAAATTTTGTTGATGTGAGAGATTCCAGTGAAATGTAGTTATTTTTAAAAGAGAAGAAAATTAGGTTATCAGTCAAAGGTGGTTTTCAAAACCCCAACTCTAGGGGCCAGCCCGGTGGTGTAGTGGTTAAGTTCACACATTCCACTTCGGTAGCCTGGGGTTCACAGGTTCAGATCCCAGGCACAGACCTACACACAGCTTGTCTAGCCATGCTGTGGTGCTGTCCCATATAAAGTAGAGGAAGATGGGCAGGGATGTTAGCCCAGGGCCAAACTTCCTCAGTAAAAAAAAAGAGGATTGGCAAAAGATGTTAGCTCAGGGCTGATCTTCCTCACAAAAAACCCACAAAAAAACAGCAACTCTATTTCCAGTATGATGTAAATGAACTGAAGAGAAGTAAAAGGTACTGTGCTTTCACTCAAATAACTTGTAATTTAATTGTTAATATGAAGTTAGTATACAAAACCATTAGGGAATTAAATGAGTAAATAGTCAAACGGTATTTTGAAGAATATATGTCAGATGTTGTATTTTGTTATTTGTCCTCTGGAAGCTCAGAAGATAGTTTTATATTTGGTCGATTCACTACCTTGTTGCATCTTCGGCTTGACCTAAAAATTAAGGAAAAACAAATAAAACAAAATCACTAAAAAAGTTAACAAGGACAAATTCTCCCCAACTCCACCCACCCCCACCAGCTAAAAAAAAAAAAAACCAACAACAAGAATAACAACAAAAACCTAAGTGTTCAGACAAATGATTGTGGGACATTTTCAAAAATTGCGAGTTTCTGGACACATAATTAAATTTAACTTAATTTAAAAAATAGTCTTAAAACATAGTCTCAGTGGGCAGGCTTTTAAAAAATTGAGGTGAAATTCACATAAAATTAACGGTTTTAATGTGTACAATTCAGTGACATTTGGTACATTCACAATCTTGTGCGATCATCCCATCTATATAGTTTTTTTTTTTTTAATTTTTTGTTAATTGCAGGAACATTGGTTTATAACATTGTATAAATTTCAGGTGTACATCATTATACCTCTATTTCTGCATAGATTACATCATGTTCACCACCCAAACACCAACTACAACCCATCACCACACACATGTGCCGAATTATCCCCTTCGCCCTCCTCCCTCCCCGCTTCCCCTCTGGTAACCACCAATCCAATCTCTGTCTCTATGTGTTTGTTTATTTTTGTTATTATCTACTACTTAATGAAGGAAATCATACGGTATTTGACCTTCTCCCTCTGACTTATTTCACTTTGCATAATACCCTCAATGTCCATCCACGTTGTCACAAATGGCTGGATTTCATCATTTCTTATGGCTGAGTAGTATTCCATTGTGTATATATACCACATTTTCTTTATCCATTCGTCCCTTGATGGGCGCTTAGGTTGCTTCCAAGTCTTGGCTATTGTGAATAACGCTCCAATGAACACAGGGGTGCATGTATCTTTATGCATTGGTGTTTTCAAGTTCTTTGGATAAACACCCAGCAGTGGAATAGCTGGATCATATGCTAGTTCTATCCTTGATATTTTGAGGAATCTCCATATTGTTTTCCATAGTGGCTGCACCAGTTTGCACTCCCACCAGCAGTGTGTGAGAGTTCCTTCGCTCCACATCCTCTCCAACACGTGTTGTTTCCTGTCTTGTTAATTATAGCCATTCTGACGGGCGTGAGGTGATATCTCATTGTAGTTTTGATTTGCATTTCCCTGATAGTTAATGATTTTGAACATCTTTTCATGTGTCTGTTGGCCATCTGTATATCTTCTTTGGAGAAATGTCTGTTCAGGTCTTTTGCCCATTTTTTAATTGAGTTGTTAGTTTTTTTGTTGTTAAGATGCATGAGTTCTTTATATATTTTGGAGATTAAGCCCTTATCAGATGTATGGTTTGCAAATATCTTCTCCCAATTGTTAGGTTGTCTTTTCGTTTTGTTGATGGTTTCCTTTGTTCTGCAGAAGCTTTTTAGTTTGATGTAGTCCCATTTGTTTATTTTTTCTGTTGTTTCTCTTGCCCGGTCAGACATGGTGCTTGAAAATATGTTGCTAAGACCAATGTCGAAGAGCGTACTGCCTACGTTTTCTTCTAGAAGTTTCACAGTTTCAGGTCTTACATTCAAGTCTTTAATCCATTTGGAGTTAATTTTTGTGTATGGTGTAAGGTAAGGGTCTACTTTCATTTTTTTGCATGTGGCTATCCAGTTTTCCCAACACCATTTGTTGAAGAGACTTTCTTTTCTCCATTGTATGTTCTTGGCTCCTTTGTCAAAGATTAGCTGTCCACAGATGTGTGGGTTTATTTCTGGGTTTTCGATTCTATTCCATTGATCTGTGTGTCTGTTTTTGTGCCAGTACCATGCTGTTTTGGTTACTATAGCTTTGAAATCAGGGAGTGTGATACCTCCAGCTTTGTTGTTTTTTCTCAGGATTCCTTTACTTATTCGGGGTCTTTTCTTGTTCCAAATAAATTTTAGGATTCTTTGTTCTATTTCTGTGAAAAATGTTGTTGGAACTTTGATAGGGATTGCATTGAATCTATAGATGGCTTTAGGAAGTATGGACATCTTAACTATGTTAATTCTTCCAATCCAAGAGCACGGAATATCTTTCCATTTCTTTGTGTCTTCTTCAATTTCTTTCAGCAATGTTTTCTAGTTTTCCGTGTACAGCTCTTTCACCTCTTTGGTTAAGTTTATTCCTAGGTATTTTATTCTTTTTGTTGCAATTGTAAATGGGATGGTATTCTTAATTTCTCTTTCTGCTACTTCGTTGTTAGTGTATAGAAATGCAACTGATTTTTGTATGTTGATTTTGTATCCTGCAACTTTACCATATTCGTTTATTACTTCTAAAAGTTTTCTGGTGGATTCTTGTGGGTTTTCTATATATAAAATCACGTCATCTGCAAATAGTGACAGTTTCACTTCCTCCTTTCCAATTTGGATCCCTTTTATTTCTTTCTCTTGCCTGATTGCTCTGGCTAGGACTTCCAGTACTATGTTAAATAGGAGTGGTGACAGTGGGCATCCTTGTCTGGTTCCTGTTCTTAGAGGGATAGCTTTCAGTTTTTCACCATTGAGGATGATATTAGGTGTGGGTTTCTCATATACGGTCTTTATTATGTTGAGGTACTTTCCTTGTATACCCATTTTATTCAGAGTTTTTATCGTAAATGGATGCTGTATCTTTTCAAATGCTTTCTCTGCATCTATTGAGATGATTATGTGATTTTTTTTGGTAGAATTCACCAGGGAAGCCGTCTGGTCCTGGACTCTTATTTTTGGGGAGGTTTTTGATTACTGTTTTGATCTCCTTACTGGTGATTGGTCTATTCAAATTCTCTACTTCTTCTTGATCCCGTTTTGGAAGGTTGTATGATTCTAAGGATTTATCCATTTCTTCCAGATTGTCGAATTGGTTGGCATATAGCTTTTCATAGTATTCTCTTATAATCTTTTGTATTTCTGAGGTGTTTGTTGTAATTTTTCCTCTTTCCTTTCTGATTTTACTTATTTGTGCCTTCTCTCTTTTTTTCTTGGTGAGTCTAGCTAAAGGTTTGTCAATTTTGTTTATATTTTCAAAGAACCAGCTCTTGGTTTTATTAATTTTTTGTATTTTTTTTTGGTCTCTATTTCATTTATTTCTGCTCTGATTTTTATTATTTCTCTTCTTCTACTGATTTTGGGCTTTGTTTGTTCTTCTTTTTCCAGTTCCTTTAGGTGCATTGTTAGATTGTTTATTTGAGATTTTTCTTGTTTGTTGAGCTAGGCCTGTATTGCTATAAACTTCCGTCTTAGAACCGCTTTTGCTGTATCCCATAAATTCTGGCATGTCGTATTTTCATTTGTCTCCAGGTATTTTTTGATTTCTTCGTTGACCCAGTCGTTGTTCAGTAGCATTTTGTTTAATCTCCACGTATTTGTGGCTTTTCTGATTTTCTTCCTATAGTTGGTTTCTAGTTTCATACCGTTGTGGTCCAAAAAGATGCTTGGTATTATTTCAATCTTCTTAAATTTATGGAGACTTGTTTTGTGGCCTAATATGTGATCAATACTGGAGAATGTTCCATGTGCATTTGAAAAGAACGTGTATTCTTCGGTTTTTGGATGGAATGCTCTGTATATATCTACTAGGTCCATCTGTTCTACTGTATCACTTAAGGCCAATGTTTCCTTATTAATCTTCTGTTTGGATGATCTATCCGTTGGTGTAAGTGGAGTGTTAAAGTCTCCTACTATTATTGTGTTACTGTCTATTTCTCTTTTTATGTCTGTTAATAATTGCTTTATATATTTAGGTGCACCTACATTGGGTGCGTAGATATTTACAAGTGTTATATCCTCTTGTTGGATTGTTCCCTTGATTATTATGTAATGTCCTTCTTCGTCTCTTTTTACAGTTTTTGTTTTAAAATCTATTTTATCTGATATGAGTACTGCTACTCCAGCTTTCTTTTCATTGCCATTTGCGTGGAGTATCTTTTTCCATCCCTTCACTTTCAGTTTGTGAGTGTTTTTAGGTCTGAAGTGTGTCTCTTGTATGCAGCATATATATGGGTCTTGTTTCTTTATCCAATCAGCCACCCTATGCCTTTTAATTGGAGCATTTAGTCCATTGACATTTAAAGTAGCTATTGATAAGTATGTACTTTCTGTCATTTTTTAACTTTTGTTTTTCTCAGTGTTTTAGTAATCCTTCTCTGTTCCTTTCTTCTTCTATACAGAATTGATGGTCGCTTTAGTTTGATCTCTGTCTGAAAGCTCTACTCTTTAACTCCCCTCCTCCCTCCTTTTATGTTTTTGATATCATATCTAACCTCTTTTTTGCGCATTTGTATCCATTACCCTCTTATCATGGAAATAGATAATTTTTCCTATTTGTGGTCTTCTCTTTTCCCCTTAAATCAGTCCCTTTAACATTTCTTGTAGCACTGGTTTCTTGGTGACAAACTCCTTTAATTTTTGCTTGTCTGGAAAATTTTTGATCTCTCCATTTTTTTTTTTTTTGTGAGGAGATCAGCCCTGTGCTAACATCCGCCAATCCTCCTCTTTTTTTTTTTTGCTGAGGAAGACGGCCCTGGGCTAACATCTGTGCCCATCTTCCTCCACTTTATATGGGACGCCGCCACAGCATGGCTTGCCAAGCAGTGCGTCCGTGCGCGCCCGGGATCCGAACCAGCGAACCCCGGGCCGCCACAGCGGAGCGCGCGCACTTAACCGCTTGCGCCACCGGGCCGGCCCCTCTCCTTCCATTTTGAATGATAACCTTGCTGGGTAGAGTATTCTTGGCTGTAAGTTTTTTCCTTTTAGCACTTTAAATATATCATGCCATTCTCTTCTAACCTGTAAGGTTTTTGCTGAGAAGTCAGCTGATAGCCTTATGGGGTTTCCTTTGTATGTAACTTGACTTTCTCTTGCGGCTTTTAGGATTCTCTCTTTGTCTTTAATTCTGGACATTTTGATTATGATGTGTCTTGGTGTGGGCCTCTTTGGGTTTATCTTGTTTGGGGCTCTCTGTGCTTCCTGTACCTGGATGTCTGTTTCCTTCCTTAGGTTAGGGAACTTTTCATCTATTATTTCTTGAAATAGATTCTCTGCCCCTTTGTCTTGCTCTTCTCCTTCCGGGACACCTATAACACGGATGTTAGTGTGCTTGATTTTGTCCCAGAGGTCCCTTAGACTATCCTCACTCTTTTTAATTCTTTTCTCTTTTTTCTGTTCAGCTTGGGTAATTTCTTCTAGTCTTTCGTCCAGCTCACAGATCTGTTCTTCTGTATCCTCTACTCTGCTTTTGAGTCCTTCTAGTGAATTTTTTATTTCCAGTATTGTAGTCTTCATTTCTGATTGGTTCGTTTTTATATCTTCCATTTCTTTCTTGACATTCTCACTGAGTTCATCTATCCTTCTCCCCACATCAGTGAGCATCCTTAACACTGTTAGTTTGAACTCTCTATTGGGTAGGTTGCTCATTTCTGTTTCACTTAGTTCCTTTTCTGGGGTTTTGTCCTGTTCTCTTACTTGGAATGTATTCCTTTGCCTGCTCATTTCACCTCTTTCCCTGTGCTTGTGACTACATATTAGGTAGGTCAGCTACGTCTCCTGCTCTTGGATAGGTGACCTTATGTAAGTGATGGCTTAGGAGGCCTGCCGTGTGCTTCCCTCAGTTCTCAATGTTCCAGGGGTGACCCCTATATGGGCTACGTGTGTCCTTCTATTGTGGCCTGTTTGTTCTCCCTGTAGGTGCCCAGGTTGGCCGAGTTATGCTCCTAGCCAGCTGTTGTAATGCTCATCTGCTTGAAGTTGTTGTGGGCCCTTCAGTCTCTTTATCAGGTGTGGGGAGCCCCAGCACAGTTGGCTGCAAGTTCTAATACCACATTTGTCTTGCAGTATTTCTTTTCAGTGAGTAGGCCCCCAGCGTGGCAGGTTGTTAGGCTCAGGGCCTTACAATTGCTATAAGCCTCCAGCCTTTAGGTCTCTTGTCAGCTCTCTGAGGATTGCAGCTGGGTGGGTCTGGCCTGAGGCACGGGGGCACCCAATTGTTTCAGGCTTTGGAAGGTGGAGCAAACCTCCTATGTGGGTCTTTGAGAAGCACAAGTCTTCTGCAGCTGACAAGCCCTGCCGCCCACAGGTCCACACACACAGTCAACACAGTCCTGCCTCGTGTGTGCGCCCCGACCTCCCAAAGCGGACCCAGTCTCTCCATGGCGGGAGCCCCACACACTCCACCACCGCCCCACACTCTCCACCTGCTCCTTGTGCACACCCTGCCCTGCTGAAGTCGGCTCAGTTGCCAGGCTGCAGAGAATCCAGTCACCAATCTAAGCAGGCCCACAAGTTGCCTGAGGGCTTGTTGTTGGGTGCAGCTAGTCTCTAGGGTGGGCTGCCTGCCCTGGCTGAGCTGGATTAAATCAGTGCTCTAGCGGGTGGGGCAGACCTGGGCTAGCAGGTCTCAGGGAGAACTCCAATGGCATCTGTGTCAGCACGCCCACACTAGGCCACAACAATGGCCGCCGCCAACGTCACAGTCCCTGGAGAGGTCTCACCTCTCACCGAGATGCACTCAGGGCCTATTAGGTGAGTCTCTTTTCACCAAAGCACTGTGCCCCTTTCTTTCTGGTGATTTTAGGATGCTTTCTGAAATGCGTGAGTTTGCGCGCGGGCCCTTTAAGAGCCTGTTTTAATTTCTTTGTGAACCCCGTTTTCTGGGGAAACTGCCCAATGTTTTAGTAGCAGGCAAAGTCAGATATTATGCCACTCGTCTCGATTGTGCTGGGTCCACAAAATGCCCACAGTGGGGGCGCTCCCGGCTCAGGGTCCTGCGCCTTCAGGGAGGCTGCGGACCTGTGAGCTGCTCCCTGGCGGCCGTGAGGTGCTGCAGCTTGTGAAGGCGGCGTTTTTTTCTCCAGAAGGGAGTCTCTGCCTCTTCCACCTCAGTTAGGATTGTCCGTTGTTGCAGGAGTTCCTCTTATCTAGTTTTCAGTTCTGTCTCAGGGGTAATTTTTCCACGAGTAGTTGTAAATTGGCTGTGTCCGCAGGAGGAGGTGAGTTCAGAGTCTGCCTACACCGCCATGTTGACTTCCTCTCTCCCATCTATGTAGTTCTAAAACAGTTTCATCAGCCCCAGAGCAGACCCCGCACTCATTAAGCAGTCCGTCTCCATTCTACCCTCCTCGTAGCCCTGGCAAAGACTAATCTGCTTTCTGTCTCTATGGATTTACCTAGTCCAGACATTTCATATAAATAGAATCATACATTGTGTGACCTTCTATGTCTGGCTACTTACACTTAGCTTAATGTTTTCAAGGTTCATCCATGTGATAGCATGTATCAATATTTCATTCCTTTTTATGGCTGAATAATATTCTACCGTATGGATAAACTGCATTTTATTTATCCTTTCATCCATTTCTGGACATTTTGTTTTTTTTCCACCTCTTAGTTATTGTGAATAGCGACGCTATGAACATTTGTGTACCAAGATTTGTTTGGTTACCTGTTTTCAAGTCATTGGGGTACCTACCTAAGAGTGGAATTTCTGGGTAATCTGGTAACTCTATGTTTAATTTTTTGGGAAAAGGCTGAATTATTTTTCACAGTGGCTGCACCATTTACATACCAGTAATGTAGGAGGGCTCCAATTTTTCAACATTCTCACCAATACTTTTTTTGATTATAGCCACTCTAGTGGGTGTGAAGTGGTATCTCATTGTGGTTTTGATTTGCATTTCCCTAATGACTAATGATTTTGAGCATATTTTCATTTCTTGTTGCCCACTTGTGTATCTTCTTTGGAAAAATGCTTACTCAAATCCCTTTCCTATTCTTAAATCAGATTATTTGTCTTTTTATTGTTGAATTGTAAGGTTTTTTTTTTTTTTTAATGTGTAGTCTGGATGCTAAACCCTTATCAGAGAGATGATTTGCATATATTTTCTTCTATTCTGTACAGCATATTTTCACTTTTTTTATTGTGAAATTTTTGTTGTACATTATTGTTTGTCAGTCACCATATAAGTGCATCCCTCCAACCCTTGTGCCCACCTCCCCCCCGCTTGCCCCTGGTAACTACCAAAGAGTTCTATCTGTCCGTGTGTTGGTTTATATTCCACATATGAATGAAATCATGCAGTGTTTGTCTTTCTTTTCTGGCTTATTTCGCTTAACATAATACCCTCCAGGTCCATCCACGTTGTTGCAAATGGGACAATTTTGTCTTTTTTTTATGGCTGAGTAGTATTCCATGGTATATGTATACCACATGTTCTTTATCCAATCATCAGTCGAGGGACACTTGAGTTGCTTCCATGTCTTGGCTATAGTGAATAATGCTGCGATGAACATCGGGGTGCATAAGTCTCTTTAGATTGTTGATTTCAGGTTTGTTGGGTAGATATCCAGTAGTCGGATAGCTAGATCATAAGGTATTTCTATTTTTAATTTTTTGAGGAATCTCCATACTGTTTTCCGTAGAGGCTACACCAGTTTGCATTCCCACCAACAGTGGATTAGGGTTCCCATTTCTCCACAGCCTCTCCAGCATTTGTTGTTTTTTGTCTTGGTGATTATAGCCATTCTAACAGGTGTGAGGTGATATCTTAGTGTAGTTTTGATTTGCGTTTCCGTGATGACTAGTGATGTTGAACATCTTTTCACATGCCTATTGGCCATCTGAATATCTTCCTTGGAAAATTATCTGTTCATTTCCTCTGCCCATTTTTTGATCCAGTTGTTTGTTTTTTTCTTTTTCAGTTGCATGAGTTCCTTATATAAAATTATGGAGATTAATCCCTTTTCAGTTACATGGTTTGCAAGTATTTTTTCCCAGCTGGTGGGTTGCCTGTTCATTTTGATCCTGGTTTCATTTGACTTGTAGAAGCTCTTTAATCCGATGAAGTCCCACTTGTTTATTTTTTCTTTTGTTTCCCTTGTCTGAGTAGACATGGAATTCAAAAAGATCCCTTTATGGCTGATGACGAATAGTGTACTACCTATATTTTCCTCCAGGAGTTTTATAGTTTGAGGTCTCACCTTCAGGTCTTTGATCCATTTTGAGTTAATTTTTGTGTATGGCGAAAGAAGGTGGTGTACTTTCATTCTTTTGCAAGTGGCTGTCCAGTTTTCCCAGCACCATTTATTGAAGAGACTTTCCTTTCTCCATTGTGTGTTCTTAGCTCCTTTGTCAAAGTTTAGCTGCCTGTAGGTGTAAGGTTTTATTTCTGGCCTTTCAATTCTGTTCCATTGATCTGTGTGTCTGTTTTTGTACTAGTACCATCCTGTTTTAATTACTATTGCTTCAGAGTATGTTTTGAAGTCAGGGATTGTGAGGCCTCCAGCTTTGTTCTTTTTTTCTCAGGATTGCTTTAGATGTTTGCAGTCTTTTGTAGCCCCGTATGAATTTTAGTATTCTTTGTTCTATTTCCGTGAAGAATGTTCTTGGGATTCTGATTGGGATTGCATTGAATCTGTAGATTGCTTTAGGTAGTATGGACATTTTAACAATGTTTATTCTTCCAATCCAAGTGCATTGAATATTTTTCCATTTCTTTATGTCATCATTGATTTCACTCAATAATGTCTTATAGTTTTCATTGTACAGGTCTTTGACTTCCTTGGTTAAATTTACTCCTAGATATTTTATTCTTTTTGTTGCAATTGTAAATGGGATTTTCTTCTTGAGTTCTCTGTCTGTTAGTTCGTTGTTGGTATATAGAAATGCAATTGATTTCTGTAAGTTGATTTTGTACCCTGCAGCTTTGCAGTAGTTGTTGATTATTTCTAACGGTTTTCCGACGGATTCTTTAGGGTTTTCTATATATACGATCATGTCATCTGCAAACAGTGAGAGTTTCACTTCTTCGTTGCCTATATGGATTCCTTTTATTCCTTTTTCTTGCCTAATTGCTCTCGCCAGAACCTCCAATACTGTGTTGAATAAGAGTGGCAGGAGTGGGCTCCCTTGTCTTGTTCCTAGTCTTCAAAGGGATGGCTTTCAGTTTTTCCCCATTGAGTATGATGTTGGCTGTGGGTTTGTCATATATGGCCTTTATTATGTTAGTTACTTTCCTTCTATACCCATTTTGTTGAGAGTTTTTATCATAAATGGATGTTGGATCTTGTCCAATGCTTTCTCTGCATCTATTGAGATGATCATATGGTTTTTATTCCTCGTTTTGTTAATGTGGTGTATCACATTGATTGATTTGTGGATGTTGAACCATCCCTGTGTTCCTGGTGTAAATTCCACTTGATCATGGTGTATGATCTTTTTAATGTATTGCTGTATTCAGTTTGCCAATATTTTGTTGAGGATTTTTGCATCTATGTTCATCAGGGATATTGGTCTGTAGTTTTCCTTCTTAGGATTGTCTTTGTCTGGCTTTGGTATCAGGGTGATGTTGGCCTCATTGAATGTGTTGGGAAGTGTTCCATCTTCCTCTATTTTTTGGAATCGTTTGAGAAGGATAGGTATTAAATCTTTGAATGTTTGGTAAAATTCTCCAGAGAAGCCATCTGGTCCTGGGCTTTTATTTTTTGGGAGGTTTTTGATTACTGTTTCAATATCTTTACTTGTGATTGGTCTATTCAAATTCTCTATTTCTTCTTGATTCAGTTTTGGGAGGTTGTATTAGTCTAAGAATTTATCCATTTCTTCTAGATTTTCGAATTTGGTGGCATATAGTTTTTCATAGTATTCTCTTATAATCTTTTGTATTTCTGTGGTATCTGTTATAATTTCCCCTTTTTCATTTCCAATTTTATTTATTCGAAACTTTCTCTTTTTTTCTTGGTGCATCTGGCTAAGGGTTTGTCAATTTTGTTTATCTTCTCAAAGAACCAGCTCTTTGTTTCATTGATCCTTTCTACTGTTGTTTTGATTTCAATTTCACTTATCTCTGCTCTGATTTTTACTATTTCCCTCCTTTTTGCTGAATTTAGGCTTTGTTTGTTCTTCTTTTTCTAATTCTGTTAGGTGTAGTTTGAGGTTGCTTATTTGGACTTTTTCTTGTTTGCTAAGGTGGGCCTGTATTCCTATGGGTTTCCTTCTCAGGGCTGCTTTTGCTGCATCCCATATGAGTTGGTACGGTGTATTTTCATTTTCATTTGTCTCCAGATGTGATTTGATTTCTCTTTTAATTTCATTGATGATCCATTGGTTGTTTAGCAGCATGTTGTTGAGTCTCCACAGATTTGTCACTTTCCCAGCTTGTTTCTAGTAGTTTATTTCTAGCTTCATGGTGTTATGGTAGGAAAAGATGCTTGTTATGATTTTGATCTTCTTAAATTTATATAAGCATGCCTTGTTTGCCAACATATGGTCTATTCCTGAGAATGTTCCATGCACGCTTGAGAAGAATGTGTAATCTGCTGTGTTTGGATGGTGTGCTCTATGTATATCTATTAGATCCATCTCATCAAGGTTTTGGTTTAAGCCCAATATTTCCTTATTGATTTTCTGTCTGGATGATCTATCCATAGATGAAAGTGGGGTCTTAAGATACCCTACTATTATTGTGTTGTTGTTAATATCTCCTTTTAGGTTTGTTAATAGTTGCTTTTTGTACCTTTTTGCTCCTGTGTTCAGTGCATATATATTTAAAAGTGATATGTCTTCTAGGTGGAGTGTCCCTTTTTTCATTATATATTGCCTCTCTTTGTCTCTCATTACCTGTTTTATCTTGAAGTCAACTTTGTCTGATATAAGTATAGCAACACCTGCTTTCTTTCGTTGCCATTAGCTTGGAGTATTGTCTTCCATCCTTTCACTCTAGCCTATGTTTGTCTTTAGAGCTGAGATGTGTTTCCTGGAGGCAGCATATTGTTGGGTCTTGTTTTTTAATCCATCCCACTACTTTGTGTTTTTTGATTGGAGAGTTCAGTCCATTTACATTTAGGGTAATTATTGATATGTGACGGCTTATTGTTGCTATTTTATCACTGTTTTTCTGGTTCTTTTGCATTTCTTTTGCTTCTCATCCTGTGTGTTTTGGACTACCAATTCGGTTTGGTAGTTCCATATGGGGGTTCTCTTAGTTTTCTCTGTGTTTATCGTGTGTGATTCTGTTCTGATTATTTGGTTAGCAATTACCATGAGGTTTGTATAAAAAATCTAGTGGATGTGATAATCCATTTTTTGATGGCCTCTTATTCCCTTAGAGTAAGTTGATTTGATCCCTTTCCTCTTCCCTTTCTAAGTTGTTCTTGTCACATCTTATTCCTTCTTGTGTTGTGAGTTTGTGTTTAACATGATGAGGTTATATTTATTTTTGGTGCTTACCTTCCCTTGATCTTTGGTTTTATAATTAATTGTTTGCTAATCTATTGTGAGAGAGCTGCAATTTTTCTTGTTTTGTTGACCTATTTTCCTCCTTGTTCAAAATTTTGAATCCACTTTCTCTTTTTTCCCTCAGGGATGAGGGCCTTCTTGAGCACTTCTTGTAGTGGGGGTTTTGTGGCAATGAACTCCCTCAGCTTTTGTTTATCTGGGATAGTTATTATTTCTCCATCATATCTGAAGGATATTTTCACTGGATAGAGTATTGTTGGCTGAAAGATTTTGTCCTTCAGAATTTTGAATATATCATTCCACTGTCTCCTAGCCTGTAAAGATTCTGTCAAGAAAGCAGCTGAGATCCTGATAGGAAATCTTTTCTATGTTATTTTTTTTTTTGTCTAGCTGCCCTTAATATTTTTTCTTTGTTGTTGGCTTTTGCCAGCTTTACTACTATATGCCTTGGAGAGGGTATTTTCGTGTTGGTATATTTAGGAGATCTATTTATTTCATTCATAGGTATTTCCAGCTCCTTCCCCAGGTTTGGGAAGTTCTCAGCTATTATTTCTTTGAATAAGTTCTATGCTCCTTTTTCCCTCTCCTATCCCTCTGGAATACCTGTAATACTTATGTTGGATTTCCTAATTGAGTTGGATATTTCTTGGAGAGTTTCTTCATTTCTTTTTAATCTTAGCTCTCTTTCCTCCTCCATCTGGAGCATTTCTGCATTGCTGTCCTCAATATTGCTAATTCTTTTCTCCATATTGTCAGCCCTGATGCTTAAGGCTTCCAGATTTGTCTTTATCTCCTCTATTGTGTTTTTCATCTCTAAGATTTCTGATTGGTTCTTCTTTATAGTTTCTATCTCTTTTGTAAAGAAACTCCTGATTTCATTGAATTGTCTATCTGTGTTTTCTCGTATTTCATTAAGCTTTTTTATGATGGCTATTTTGAATTGTCTGTTGTTAAGGTTATACATTTCTGTGCTTTCTGGGTTGTCTTCTGGGCGCTTGTCATATTCCTTTTGGTCTGGAGATTTAATATATTTTTGCATAGTGCCTGTCGGTGTTGGCTTATTTTTCCTCATAGTGAAACTATATGGTTGCAGTTTCCTCTTGCCCCCACTGGGTGGGGGTCAGGGTCTGTGTATTCTGGCCTGCCTCAATCTGCCGGTGCTCTGGTTGGCCCCCAGCTGAGCTGAGGCTTGGCTGAGCTGAAGCACAGCTGATCTGAAGCTCAGCTGAGCAGAAGCTGCTGGGGGTGAAGAGTGAGAACAGCTGGAGCTGGAGCATGGGAACAGCTGGGACTGGAGCACAGCTAGGCCAAAGCAGCTGGGGCTCGGGTGTGGGTGAGTTGAAGCAGCTGCAGCTGAAGTGATGCTAGGCTGAAGAAGCAGGAGCAGGAGCACCTCTGGGCAGAGGAAGCTGGAACTGGAGTGCAACTGGGCTGAAGTTGCTGGCGCCAAGTCAGCTGGAGCCTAAGTATGGCCAAGCTGAAGCAGCTGGAGCCAGATGCGGGGACAGTCGAGGCAAAGGAGCTGGGGGCAGGGCACGGTCGAGCTGATACACCTGGGGCCCAGGCACAGTCAATTCAAAGGAGCTGGGGCTGTGGTGCGGTGGAGCCAGGGCAGCTGGGGCTGTGGTGGAGTGGGACCTGAGCTGCCACCACCTCTGGTGCCAGAGTGTGGGCATGCTGCGCCATGGTGGGGCCCGGGCACCTATGGGCCACTGCCTCTGGGGGCAGGGCTGAGCTGAAGCACCGCTGTGCTGAAGTGCTGGGTGGGCAGGTGGGCTGGGTGGGGGAGGGGTGCTTACTTTCACCTCCCCTGTCTCAGAAGTCGCTCGCCTTGCTGTCACTCTCTGCTTTCCTGGGGGTCTAGCTTGTCGAAAGTACTCTCACAACAGTTCCACTCACTCTGTATGGGGATTCCCCATGAGGGGTCTTGGAAAGTGCTGGTTTTCCGGTGGAGAGCCATCCCTCCCCCCTCTCTGAGAGCTGTGTGGTCCCAGTCTCTGGGTCTTGGTCCTTGGGGAAGGAAGGGAGCTCCTCTTACCTCCTTCCACTTACTCTGGGGATTCCAGCACCTCAGTCCTCTGGTGTACAGTTGCCTGGGTGCCTCAGACGTCTCCTGTGTCATGTGAGTAGCTTCTGTTGGAATATGATTGTCCTTTTTGTTGTGTCTTAGAGGGGGAGAGTTCAATGGGGGAAGCTCACTCTGCCATGATGCTGACGTCACTCTATTTTCACTTTCTTGATAGTGTCCTTTAATGCAACAGAGTTTTAATTTTGATGAAGTTCAATTTATCTATTATTTTCTTTAGTTGCTTGTGTTTTTTGATGTCATATCTAAGAATCCATTGCCAAATCCAATGTCATCAATACTCCTATTTTCTTGTAAGAGTCTTAGAGTTTTAGCTCTTGTATTTAGGTTTTTGATCCATTTGAGTTAATTTATGCATATAGTGTAACGTAAGGGTTCAACTTTATACTTGGCATATAAATATCCAGTTGTTTCATCACCGTTTGTTGAAAAGAGTATGCTTTACCCATTGAATGGTCTTCATATCCCTGTCCAAAGTCATTTTAGTATGTACACAAGTGTTTATTTCTGGGATCTCTATTTTATTCCAGTGGTTTATATGTCTGTCCTTATGCTAGTACCACATTGTTTTGATTACTATACCTTTGTAGTAAGTTTTGAAATCAGAATGCATGCATACTTTGTTCTGCTTTAGCAAGATTATTTTGGCTATTCAGGGTCCCCTGAAATACCATGTGAATTTTAGAATCAGTTTTTCTATTTCTGAGATAAAGTTCATTGGGATTTTGGCAGGAATTGAATTGAATCCATAAATCATTTTGATGGTAAATCATTATTACCATCTTAATAATATTAAGTCTTTCAACCCATGAGGACAGGATGTCCTATTTATTTAGGTCTTCTTATAATTTCTTTCAACCTTCTTTTGGTTCTTTCACCATTCAGTATGATGTTATTTTTTCATAAATACCCTTTATCAGGTTCAGGAAGTTTCCTTTTATTCCTTTTTTGTTGAATACTTTTTATCATGAAAGGGTGTTGGATTTTTTAAAATGTTGTTTCCGCCTCACTTGAGATGACCATGTAATTTTTCCCCTCATTCTATTAATGTGGATATTACATTGATTGCTTTTTGTGTGTTGAACCACCCTTGCATTCATGGGATAAATTCCACTTGGTCATGGTATATAATCCTTTTAATATGCTACTGGATTTGGTTTGCTAGTATTTTGTGGTGGATTTTGCATCATGAGGCATATTGGTCTACAGTTTTCCTTCTTTGGCATGCTTTTGTCTGGCTTTGGTATCAGGGTAATTCTGACTTCAGAGACTTATTTAGGAGGTATTCCTTCCTCTTATACCTTTTGGAAAAAATCTGAGAAGGATTCATGTTAATTCTTCTTTCAATGTTTGGTAACAGTCACCAGTGAAGGCATCTTTAGAACTTTACTTTTAAAAATGGGTAAATATTGACAATTAAACCTAAGGTATCAAAATTTAGATGGAAATGTTTTGGATTTGGCAATAAGAAAAAATTTATAAACATGAAACACGTTGGCCAAAACAACGGCTCATACCACTTCCAAAATTATATATTTAGGAAAATAGAAGATGAGGATAAAAATTGTTTTAGACCATATCCAAGATATGGGCAAAACTTAACTTCTAATAGGTAAACTCTACATGTATAAAATATCTTGAATATATGAAGCAATTATCTAGATAAATAGGAATATAATTAAGAAATGAGTAAATGTTATAATGTATTCAGACTCTTACTTTGACTCTCCATTTCATGTACTCATACACAAATAGTGTTACTCTTAGTTGGAAATTTGTTTAAACTAGAAAAATAAGAGTATCTTCAAATAATTTTATGATTTTATTTTTTCTCTTAGACATTATTTTTCTGAGATGTCAAGTTAATGTTTTTAAAAAAGTTTCCAAAACTTACATATGTAATATATATAATAGTTGGTCATTTAGATATACAACTAACTAGATTTAAAAATATTAAGCCATGGTTTATACATCACATATAAATCTCTTAGATAGCAATATTGACATCATCATCATCACGAATATTAGTTCCAGAAAGTATAAATTAGACAGTGTGTTTGGAAAGACACAGGGGAAATAACGTCATTTAAGTTTTTGAGTGATAATGAGGAACACCCATGAAAGTAACAGATTCGAATATCAATTTGGTTTTTCAGTGAGTGGAAACAAGGTTAATGTTTAGGTAGCTCCTGTCAGCACAGACTAACCTTCAAAGGCAAGAAGTTGGTAATTTTGTTACCTCTTGAAATAAGTATACCATACAAAATGAGCTATTTGCCTGCTTGAAATTTTAGAAATGTAACCTCCCTGAATTGGCATGATGTTTGGGTTATTGGCAGACTTTTCAGAGGAAAAGGTTTGCATATCTACATATCTATATCTTCTGGGTGGATCATACCAGCTCTTCTCGAGATAAGGAATTTGTATTAGAAGGTTTGACTCATTCTGACATTTTATGTGGTTTTCTGTTATTAAAACAGCTCTACAGGTTTTTTGAGCATTCTTTTCAGGGTGTTACCTAATAGTAACATATGTCAGCCTGTGAACTTTAAGCTGCTTAGAGGCTAAGTTCATATATTATTTTGCATGCCTGGCACATATACAGCAAGTGTTCAATAAATACTTATGGAATGAATCATCTTACAGTGAAGAAGCAGCATGAACTGGGAAAAATGTTGTCTTCAAGTTCTAAAAGTTTAGGGTCATGCTATAAACTGTGACCATTTAGATCTACAATCTTAACTTACCCAGACTTCAATTTTCATGAATTAAGGAGTTGGGCTAGTATAGCTCTTAAGTCCCTTCTAGCTCCTAAATGTTATGACATGGGCTCAAGATCAGACTCTTGAGGACTTTTTCAACTGAACTCAGTTCTCAATGTCTTACATCAAATCTGGTAAGAAGTAAGCCATCAAGTGGTCTTAGTATATCACTTGGGTTTTTTTTTTCTTTTCCTGATTGCTATAAGTGTAGTTGGAATTAATCAGCCCCTACAAACGCAGGCACTATCCTCAGACATTTTCTAAGTGTAATACATGGTCTCCACTCTCAAGGAGCTTATAATCTCATGTAGAAAAAAGAAATATGTACAAAATGATGCAATTAACACTAGGAGATTTAGGGTGAGTTGGGCAGTGTTTTATAATTTCTTTGCTGGGAGTCTAGATTTAGTTGAAACTTGAAATACCTATATGTAGCTATGAAGAAGGAAATAGTAGAAGCTTTAGAAAAAAAGAAACCTATGTGAAGAGCAGTAAGAAACCCTGTATTTGGAAGATTCTCTGAATCCATTCTAAACCTTTACTTTTCCTGTCTAAGCTTTCTCCAGATAAAATGTATGACAGCCTCTAGGGCAGTCTGTCTCAGATTTTGGTCATATTTATCATCGTATTGAATCATATGCATGATTTTTGTCTTATACCTATTTTTTCCTATGTACTTAATGTTTTCCTATATACTTAATGTTTTTCCTTCAATTGATTTACTATTTTTACTTAAACGTATGTATTTTAGAAGTTTGAATAGAAACCCAAACATTATATATAGATGGTAATTATAAAAATCAATCCAATGAAAATAAAACAATATTATTAAATTCTTTCTGTGTACTACTGCCTTCCTGAAGCTTCTGCACCTGAGACCTGCTCTTCTCTTTTTAAAATGGAAACTTAGCACATGTCAGAGAGCTTATTAAAAATGTACTGTTCCTGAATGGAAACTTCCTTCTTGAAGAATTCAGAAGTAATGAGAAGAGGTGAAAAGAAATGGAAGGGGAATAACACGATGGCTATAGTCTTATAATCAGGGGGCTTTGTTTATGCGTATTCCTGCTGAAAGGAGGATACTATGCTTATCTTTTGGAAGGCTGGAGGAAGCATTGTTAATAGTGTTTCCATGACTTGTCATATGTTAAACTTGAAGGGATATTTTGTGGGCCAAGTGACTCATAGACTGAATGTAAGTATTAGGACTACTAGCAGTCAGATTTTCCAAGTTGTTGAGTATACAGTGGATTGTCTCCCTAAAGCCTAGTCAAAAAGGAAAATGTCCTGTTTAAACTCTTTTTCTCTTTCCTTTGTCACCTATGGTGAATTTTTCCAATGATAAAATCAATTGCTTTTACTTTATGGCAGTAGGACAGGTCAGGCAATAAATATAGGAAAACCAGGAATTGAATGTGATTTACAACACTTAGAGTTCACGGGTAGCAGTGATAGAAATTTGGGATTTTAAAAAATATCATTTAAATAAAATTCTTCCTTTTGTTAAGGAAAGAACATATATACACTGGTAGGTCATAAATAAAAAATTCCAAGTACACTTACTAGCCCCTGATAAGTGAGACCCCCTACTTAAGGCAGTGGTTATTCTTATTTAACACTAATAGTCACCAGCTGTGCACTTGAATTCAAGTCCTAGTTCAATGACATAATCAATGTCATCATTGTTACAGAATATATTAAAATCTTATTTCTGAAGTTTGCCTTTCGATTCAACTAACATTTGAGTATTTTGTACAAACAGAATATTGTGCCAAAGGACAGTGGGGATTAAAAGATGCAGGGGATAAGATTCTTGTCTTCAAGGGCCTTAAGAGCTACAACAGTAATAAACTATAGCGAAGAAGGATGGCATCATCAGAGGGGCAAAGTAGCGCTGTGGGGACATATGATAAGAAATGAACACGTTCATAAATAAGGTGGCTTCACGGGGGAGGTAGCATCTGATTTGGGCCATGAAGAAAGGGTAGGCTTTTGACAGAGAGTGAAATAGAATGTAGGGCATTTAGGTAGGTATCTGTGACAGGGACACAAGTGCTAACAGCGGTGGGAAAAAGCTTGGAGTTTGGTGTTTAGTGGTTAGTGAGAAGTCCAGGTGTATTGGAATATAGCGGACCAGCGAGAGTTAAGTTTCGAAGGATAGGCTGGGGCAGAGCCAGGTAAGCAAACACAGATTCGTGACTAGCATAGAACACAGCCATTCACAGAACTGAGTGTGGCTCTAATGTCAAGGACAGGCCCAAGCGATGGTTTCAACATTAGAAAGGCTGCATAGTCCTTTAATCATCATCATTGGCTGAGCGCATGGGTAGGTCATCATAATAATAATAGCTTGATGAATGCACAAGTGCCAGGCATGATACGAGGTGCCTCACATACATTATATGGTTTAATTTTTACTATAATTCTGTGACATAGATATTATCTTTATTTGTACAGACGAGAAAATGGAGGCTCTTAAGGAGCTTGAAGTCAAGCAGAAACAATTTGTGTCAGTCTAGTAAGACACTTATTTCAGTTTATTACCCAAGTATCTCCGAGAAAGAGTGGGCTCATAAATGTTATGTAGTTACATGCAAAGTCATAGAACATCTCCCGCATGAGATTCCAAAGCCATTCTTCCGATCTATAATGTTTGGTAATAAAATGCAAATGACAACAGCAACAACAACAATAAAAGGGCCCAGGGCCATTTAATAACCATTGTTAATAACAAATAACAAGTGTTTTCTATAGAAACCAGCTTATTAAGAATTGCGGTCACGCTTGATACGGTCATCAGCCATTTTTCAAGATGCCATATTTCAAGCCAGGCTATTAATAATCCCATTTCTTGTGTATTTCAATCTCATTTTACAATGTGAAATTGCTAAGAGACATACATTTATCAAATATGTTCCATAATATTACTTGTTTGGCATTACTTCCCTCAGTACATCGTAGTTTTGTTACATGATCAATATAAGAGTCTTTCTAGATAAGGTAACTAATCTCCCCACCTAGTTTGAAGTGGGCGACTTAAAACCATTTATAAAAATCCCTCTGGTTACTTTTCTTTCTCCATCCTCCTCCCTTATCTTCAGACCCTTTTGTAAATAAGCCTGTTTCTTCTCTGTCTGTGGCCTCAAAACATGAGTGCCTACTGTAACATCAGATTTAGTTAGTAGTTGTTTATATTAAAGTAATAAGGTGACCTCGGTTTGGTCTGGACTCAGAAATTATTTTGAACCTGAGATGAGGATAGACTGGAAAACTGTTCATTAAAAATTATAAGAAACGGTTTTGCTTTCTAAGAGGAGTGTATTAGCCAGGGTTCTCCAGAGAATCAGAACCAATAGGATGTGTATGTGTGTGTGTTTTTAAGGAATTGGCTCACGTGATTGTGGGGGCTTGGCAAGTCCAAAATCTGGTGGAGGTGGCTGGCAGCCTGGAGGCTCAGGAGAGAGTTGCAGTTTGAGTCCAAAGGCAGTCTGCTGGAGAATTCCCTCTTGCTCAGAAAAGGTCAATCTTTTGTTCTATTCAGGACTTCAACCGATTGGATGAGACCCACCCACATTATGGAGGGCAATCTACTTTATTCAAAGTCCACTGATTTAAATGTAAATCTCATCCAAAAACACCCTCATAGAAACATTCAGAACAATATTTGACCACATATCTGGGCACTGTGGCCCAGCCAAGTTGACACATAAAATTAACCATCACAAGGAGGAATCTATCTTTGAGGGATATTATCTTTTTGTTCTGGAAAAACCATTTTATAGTTATATCTAGAGAAAATTCTAGTCTGGAATGGAGAGGTTTGAAGTTATATTTACCAAGAACTAAACTGCTCTGAAGTTGTTTCTTAAAGGCCATCTCTACAGATTTTGCTTACTTTTGCTTGTTTTCACAATCTAGATTTAGACTGCCATGTGTATTTTCGTTATTGCTAGTTATCGGAAGGTGTGGGTATGGGTTGTCTGTCTTGGTAATGCTTTAAGCCATTGTTCACTGGGGATTGGGAGCCAATGAAGGGTCATACCCCATGGAAGTACTTGGAGGTAGTCTAGGAGCTGTGCAGAGAGGGAAAGGGGGATGATGGGACTGGGACTGTGCTGTCTTTGTAAGTCCCCCTTCAGGTTACTTTCCCCCATTATTGTGGGAACTTTGGTAGATCCCCTTACAAATAACAGCCTCTTGTCTGTTGTGCTCTGGAAGGTTAAGGCCACACTAGAGTGGGAATAGTCCGTGTGAAAGCTATTCCCTCGACAAAAGTATAGTGGGTTCATGTTTTAGATTCAATGCTTGCATCCCCTCAAATTTCTAATTTGAAATTCTAACCCCTAGTGTGATGGTATTAGGAGATGAGGCCTTTGGGAGGTAATTAGGTAATGAGGATGGAACCCTCATGAATGAAATTAGTCCTTATAACAAGACACACGAGAGAGAGTGCTTCCCTTCTTTGCTCTCTGGCATGTGAGGATACAATGAGAAGATGGCCATCTGCAAATCAGGAAGCTGGCCCTCATCAGGCACCTTGATCTTGGACTTCCCAGTCTCCAGAACTGTAAAAAATAAATGTTTGTTGTTTAAGCCACCCAGTCTACAGGAATTTGTTAGAGCAGCCCGAATGGACTAAGACAGAGCAGCAGTGGTGGTGACAGGGGGAGCCAGCACATTCAGACATTGAGCAAAGCTTTACTGAGCCTCCACTCTGTGTGAGGGACAGCAGAGGGGCAGCCGTGAACAGAAACAGAACAAAAGAAAAGTGCTTAACCTCAGGAAGTCTAAATTCTAATGAGGAGTTACAGAAACAGAAGATATGTCAAATGACTAATGAGTACTGGAAAAGAAAAATAGAATATGGGGTTAGCATGCTAGAGAGGCGCTATTATAGAGAGGGTGATTTGGGTTGGCTTCTCTTGAGAAGAGGAGACATTTGAATAGAGACGAGTGACATGAGGGAGTAAGCTATCAAAATATCTGGGGAAAAAGGGAGCTGTAAATGCAAAAGCATGAAGACACGATAATACGTCATAATAATAATGACACGGTGAAACAAGAGGGTGGTGGCTCAAGCAGCACTCTAGGTGGCAGAGGGGGTAGAAATGCCCCCCTGAGGGGGTACTATGTAATTAAGTGGGAAAAAATCAGAGAAAATCTTTTGTCTTGTATGTGTTTGTAAATTTAAGCAGATTCTTACTTCCAGCCTCAGAAAGAGCTAGAATCCTTTCTCTGTGCTCTCTAGGTTTCAAAGCTTCCTCCTCACCACCTGTAATGTTTTCTCCTCATTTCTTCAGCCAACTGGTCTTCAAACTGTGCTTGCACAGGAGTTGCAAGTGACTGGAACAGAGATGGACAAGTTGAGAGTACTTGATCCACTCTCCCAAAAGGTTCTCGGAAAGGGCAGGGGGGTATTTTCTTGGGGGATAACTTACTAGGATAAAACTAGCAGAGTCTCACCATATTTATGTTATAATTAGCATCAGTTGTTCCCTCATTTTTCTACAATCATTTTCATTTCACAAAGTATATTCATAGATATTATCTAGTGTATTCATTCTCCAAACTGACCGTATAAATCAGGGCATTGCAACCCCAATTGACTGAAAAAGAAACTGAGACACCATTACCAGAAGAGCTGGGATTATATATCTCAGGCTTTTGTATTTCAAAGTCAAGGCTATACTACCATTTATCTCATTTGTGTTTGGGGAATTCAGTCAGATGGACAAATGGTTGCATAATTTTTTTGAGGAAGAGCTCAACAAGGTGACAATCTTTATGTTGGGTTGTCAAAATTGTGTGTCAGTCAATTCCTCTGTGCTCACATGTCAAGTGTCCTTTTGGAGGTGCGGGGTTGAACCTTGATCCCTTCAGAAGGTCCAAGGTGTAGTCATGTGAATTGGAGTCATATTAATTGATAATTGAATTTGATGGTTGTTACAATATTCTTATCAGGAACAAAATACAGTAAATTGGTCATTTGTAGTTTCAACACTTCTTGAATTATACCATTATATACTTAATAGATCTGAATTTGGTTTTATTTTATGTAATTTCCCATGAACACACTTCTAAGAAATAAATAATTCTATAAGACTTGTTACAGAAAGCATCAACTCCTGACCACACTCATCTTTCTTTTTCTTTCCCTAGGAACAACTTTTCAACTCTTAACTGATTTTTTCCCCTGTTATTTACTACCATGTCTCTAATGTACAGGTTTATATTGCTACGTTTTGATTTTTAACCGCTTTTTCACTACTTCCTGACTTTTTGGTTTTGGGTGTTAACTACTGACTTCTCCAAATGGCAGCTGAGAATTTAGCTCTGTTTGCAATCTCTTCCCCATCCTTCCCCCTTCATTCCTGCCTCTCCCTCCCAGTAAAGTCATAGGAGGTGATTTTGGTTAGATCACTATCAATATTTAGAATTATAGTATTAGGACTATGTAAACACTACGAACAACTGAACCATGTAATATACACATTTTTTTTACCATTTTCTGCACATTTTTTTAAACCACTAGAACAAATAACTGTCTGCTTTTATCCTTGATTTAGATTTTTATGTCCTTATCGCTAATCTACTTCCAAATTCTCCCGCTGTTCTTTTTTATAGTATATTATTCTTGTTGCATTGGTGAAACATTTTTTCTACCGAGGTAACACTGTAGGATGATCTGGTTGGGTTCCTTCTCTGAAAATCCCCAACATCATTACTTTTGGATTTTATTCTCTTCTCTAAGATTCTGCAGAAAAGTCTCTTCCAATTTCCTGCCTGGAGTATATAAACCTTTCATATTAGAAGGTTTTTTTTAATTTAAAAATAACTTTTGATATTATTACAAAATAGTATCTGTTGGTAAAAATAAAATTTAGAAATGTAACAAATAGAAAGGTAAACAGATGTAAAATTTTAACTCCATCACTATAATGAAACAATTATTTATTAGTTGTGGTTTTGTGACCAGACACCAGGCAAGGAAAGGGTTACTGAAAACCTGATCCATAACTAAACATAGTCTGTCAAATGTTGTCGAGACAAGGAGAAAACTAAATGTGCTGTTTTTCAGAAGTTGATGTCCTGGTTTTTGCAGATGTTGCCATCCTACAGTGAAACTTACATGGTTGCAGCAGGATGCCTGCAAATTACTCCAGCTCTAAGTGTCCACAAGTTACCATGGACCTGTTACATAATAACATGTTCCTTGAACCGATTGTGTAATGATGCATTGAACTCATTGTGTAATGACCTGCACATGTACCCTAATTATGCCCAGTTGTTACACAGTTGGAACATATCCTCTGCACTCTGGAGTATAAAGTCTCCTCTGGCACTAAGCAGGGAGGGGCACTGCTTTGGGAGTTATCCCCGGTATTCTCTATTGCTTGTGCAAGCAGTAAACCTTTTTCTTCACCCACTTCAGCCTTGGTTGTGCTTTTTGGCTCCACACTCACCAAGAGACAGATACATTGAGTTCAGTTACAGTTTTTTTCTGCCTTGTTTTCTTTTTTTGGCATCTAACAAAGGAGCTGTCACTAGAGTAGTTGTTGTTAGTGCCACTGAGTGGATTCCAACTTTTAGCTACCCTGTGTACAGTAAAGCAGAACCCTGCCTGGTCTTTTTGTGCCATCCTCTTACCTTATGGCTCTATATTAGACAACACCCTGCTGCTATTCATAGCGTTTTCACTAGAGTAGGCACTCAAAAAATTTTGATAAAGTATGAATACAAAAATCAATGTTACCTCAAACTGCATAAACAGTGGTCAGTATTTATGTGTATAAAGTTAAAAGTACATCTTAAATATTAATTTTGAATTTGTTGCAAAACAAGTTTGTTTTGCAAACTGACTGTTTCAATGGAAGGCAATGCATAGAAAGGTAAAGCATGGGAAGGATATTCCACAAGAGTGATATGAAACAGAAAATTATCAGGGAAGCAGAAGGTAGATCTATTTAACTTTGGTTGGTGGTTCAAGAGGATTTAATAAGTGCTATTGCAGATGTAAAGCTTTTTAAGTAGTGGGGTAGATTCTTTCAGGTAACTCTCAATCTGGAAGTTTTTCTCTTCCTTCCGAAGTACCCCGCAGGTAAGGAAGACATTCTGCAGACAGTGTCAGAGCAAGCTGTCCCCCTTATGCTTTCAGCCCTTGGATGGATTGGGCATTGCTTTTGGAAAGAAAAAGTCCTGAGCTATTAGCATATGATTGATTAAGGCATCTGAATATTTAGAAAAAGTTTAAATGGGTTGAGAATTCTCTGCAATAACCCTTCGAAGCCCAATGCAAGGGTGGAGCTGGCTGGTACAAAAGCTGCCAATTATTGAATTACCCTGTCCAGTGTGTGTCTTTTTTCCACACCACCAAGCAATTCTCTGACACCAGCCGAGTGTCCTGCAATTCAACTCAATTCTGACACTATCCATCTGGAGACAGTGCCAGGTTAAGGGCTTTTCGCACAGGTTAAGGGCTCAGTCCTACAAGACTGCTGGCCTCTCCTTTCAGACACCAGTCTCAAGTCTGGGTTGTCACCTGTGCTTCTGACCTGCCAGCTATAGATCGGATGTTCCCCTGAACCTCGGGTTTGGTTAACTCACCAAAGCGACTCCACAGAACTCAGAGACATTTTACTTAGTAGAGTACTGGTTTATTACAAAAGGATATAACTCAGAAACAGCCAGATGGAAGAGATGCATAGGGCAAGGTATGGACGGGGAAAAGGGCACAGAGCTTCCATGCCCTCTCCAGATGCACCACTCTCCCCACATCTCCATGTGTTCACCAACCTGGAATCGCTCCAAACCCTGTGCATTTGGGTTTTTATGCAGACCTCATTATGTAGGCGTGACTGATTAAATTATTGGTCACTGGTCATTGAACCTAATCTCTAGCCCCTGTCGCCTCCTCGGAGGTCAGGGAGTGGAACTGAAGGTTCCAGCCCTCTAATCACATGCATGGTTCTCCTGACAACCAGCCCCCATACTTAGGTGGGTTCCAAAAGTCACCTCATTCACATAACAAAAGACACCTCTATTGCTATCATCATTTAGGAAATTCCCAGGGTTTTAGAAGCTCTGTGCTGGGATAGGACTAAGACTAAATATATACTTCCTAGTATAAACCACAATATCACCTCCTGTGAGGGGATGCAGCATGGAATTACAGCAAGGAGCAACAAATGTCGACAAATTAAATGAGACAAAAAGTGAAATGAATGTAAACCTGAGCAAAATTATTTTTCAGCCTTCTCCTTGCCACGGATTTAGAAGAGAGCTTTTTAAAAAACTTAAAGACCAATGCTAATTTGTTCTGATTCTTTTTACTTTGTTGTATGTGAATATATTTGTGCAAAGAGGTGTCACGAATAACTTTCGGTCAACTATTCATTGGATAATGAACTGGTTTTATCTTAATTTTTTCCCCAGCTTTATTGAGGTATAATTAACATGTAACATTGTGTAAGTTTAAGATGTACAATGTGATGATTTGATAGGCTTATATATTGTGAAATGTTTACAATAGGTTAGTTAACACATCCTTTACCTCACACAATTACCATTTTGTTGTTGTTGTTGTGGTGAGAACATTAAAGCTCTACTCTCACAGCAACTTGCAAGTATACAATACAGCATTGTTAGCTGTAGTCACCATGCTGTACTTTAGACCCTCTGAACTTATTCATCTTATACTTGGAAGTTTGTGCCCTTCGACCAACATCTCCCTGTTTCCGCCACCTGGCAACCACCGTTGTACTCTCTGTTTATATCTCATTGGGGTTTTGATTTGCGTGTCCCTGATGATTAGTGACGTTGAGCACCTTTTCACATACTTGTTGGCCTTTTCAAGTACTTGTTTGTACTTCTTTAGAGACATGTCCATTCAAGTCCTCTGCCCATTTGTTAATTGGATTATTTGCTTTTTTACTATTGAGTTATATGAGTTCATTACATATATTAACACCTTATCAGATATATGGTTTGCAAAATATTTTCTTCCATTCTATAGGCTGCCTTTCTATTTTGTTGATGGTTTCCTTTGCTGTACAGAAGCTTTTTAGTTTAGTTAGGTTTTTTCAGGGGGAGGGGTGAGGGCAGAGTAAGTGTGGGTTCTGATGGAGGAGGAGGGAGACGATGGCCTGGGATGCGCTGAGCACCAGGGGCAGCTCAGAGAATAGCGGAATCAGGCCTGAGGTGCTGCAGCAGAGACCACTCTTCCGAGGGGAAGCCTGATCTCTGGGAATCTCAGGAGTTCTATGGGTGGACAGAGGAGTCCTGTGATGAGAAGCACTTGAGTGTCCTGGGAGCCAGAGGCCCTTCCTCCAAAACTCATTGTAAGGAATCTGACACACCACCTATCACACAAAAACCAGTGGTCGTGACGCCTCACCACTCCCCTTAGAGTCACAGTGCCGGACCACCTCTCCCCAGAGGCCAGGCTAGAGCAGGTTGGTGGGGGAGCAGGGCAGGAATGAGCTCTGGCCCAAAGGCTGTGCAGGGACACTACCACCCAAGGCCAGAATGGGAGTGAACTGCGCATGCATGAGCTGCAAATCCATAGCCAGAGGGGCCCCATAGCAAGGCATTCAACCTTCTGCTGCAGAACGCTGGGACCCCCATCTGATATCTGCCAAGTTTCAAGGCTGCCGCACCCCTAACTCACAGTTCCATTATCCTTGAGGCCACTTGTCGATTTTTGCTTTTGTTGCTTATGTTTTTGGTGTCACATCCAAAAAATCATTGCCAAAACTGTCGTCAAGGAGATTCTTCCCTATGTTTTCTTCTAGAAGTTTTATGTTTTCAGACTTATGTTTAAGTCTTTAATCCACTTTGAGTTAATTTTTGTGAGTGGTATAAGATAAGGGTCTAATTTCATACTTTTGCTTGTGGATATCCAGTTTTCCCAGCACTATTTATTGAAGAGACTATCCTTTCCCCATTGAGTCCCCTTGTCAAATATGAGTTGACCATATACGCATGGGTTTATTTCTGGGTTCTTGATTCTGTTCCATTGGTCTATATGCCTGTTTTTACGCCAGGACCATAGTGTTTTGATTACTATAGCTTTGTAATATAGTTTGAAAACAGGTCAATCTGTTTATTTTAAAGTCACTAAGTTTCAGAAATGGTTAATTTGAACCAGGTTCTCATTTTGGAAAGACCAAGTGAGGAGCACACAGCTAAGAGTAAATCTTGTTCACTTTGGATGTGCCTCCTAGTAGACTGGTGGCTTTGTGAATGCTAGTCCCACAGGGTAAACACAATCGGGCTGCCATATTCCCTTGAACTTGCTCTTATGGTGCTAATATCAGAGTATCCTTAAGTTAATGAACACATCAGACTCATCAGCTCCTAGGTTTAATTCTGTGATGTTGGGTCAACTGTAGATTTCATTGGGAAATCTGCTATGCACAAACAAGTAAGAAAACAGCCACCCTGGTGTTAGCAAAGGCTGATCTGAAAGTACGTGCTTGCCTACCGATCCAAAGTTCCCACCTCCCAGTGAGACTGTTTGTCCAGAGAGGGAACATGCTGAAACTGAGAGATATGGTCATTTTTGTGTGTGTGTGTCACTAGCATCTCTTACCAGAGGATCAGATTCAGTACTTTTTTAAGAAACAAAACAAACAGTGGCTTTAGAAAACTACTTACTGTCATTTTCTTTCCATTTCTCTAGGGCATCTCTTGCATTTGAAAATCACAAACATCTTTCCTTAAGACTTTTGGCTTATTTCTTCACTAAAAACAGAAAGGTTCAAGCTGTCATTATTTGCAATTTGGGGGCAAATGTCAGCCTCTTTTCTATTATGAGGGAAAATGTGCAATGTGGAAAGGAAGTTCACTTTGGCAGATATTTATCTTAATCTAAATTGAAGCTCTTTTGTGATGATTACTGACCTGAAGTTTTCAAAATTCTTTGACATTTTCAGACGAAAGTACAAAGGATTATTTTTACTATTATAGTAGTGTTATATTAAACAAATTTACTTAGGTGTTTTCAAGTTTCAATCCCTCCCACCTCCAATAGAGCAGTTGTGGTAAAAATGACACCTGTTCTTCTCAGCTGTGAGGTTATGAATATTTTGAAATATTGATGATTTTAAATGTTAATTACATGTGCATATAATGCCTAGTTAAAACTTTAACATATTTCATAATTTGGAAGGGGAAGGAAAGTGAATACCTAATTCTGCTGCTTACCCTATGGTGTAGGGTAAGCATCTTCTTGGCCATTGCCCTAACTGAATCTGAGTTGACGCGTTCTGGAACACTGAACTTATAATTCTGAAATGAGAATTCCAATAGTATGGGATTGTTCCATTCTATTGCCCCTCTAACCCCTCCAAGGTTTCTTGATGTGTCTAACTCATGACAGTAAAGAGGGAAAAAAAAGCCACTCAGAAAACCAAAAGGCAGCTTTAGAAAATTTTGTGCTTTTCATCTTTAAAAGCCTTTTAACCTATGGAGTTGAGAAAACTTGCTTTTTCTTGTCTTTTAAAGATGTGTTAAATAGTCACCTTGACTCACTCAGTGGACCTTGAGCACATTATGCTAAGTGAGATGAGTCAGAGAAAGACAAGTACTGTATGATATCACTTACAGGTGGAATAGAAAAAAGCCAAACTCATAAAAACAGAAAGCGAAATGGTGTTTACCAGGGGATGGGCGGTGGGGGTATAGGGTAGATGTTTAAGGGTACAAACTTGCAAAGAGTAGTAAATAAGCCCTAGAGATCTAACATATGGTGTAGTGAATATAGGCAACAATATTATATTATAATCATAAAACTTGCTAAAGACTAGAACTTAATGTTTCCAACCACTAAAAAGAAAGGATCATTATGTAACGTGATAGAGGTGCTAATTATTGCTAGAATGGCAATCATATTACAACATATAATGTATCAAATTAACATGTTATACTCCATAAATCTGCACAATGTTATATGTCAAATACATTTCAACAAAAAAATAAAAAGCGGAGCAATAAAAAGAAAGAAAGAAAGCAACACATCTCTCATGTAAGAGATATGGCAGAGATTCCAAGGGGTAGAATAATAAATGCCCGGTACAACTATATTCTAAAGTGAGATGTAGGTTTTCTTGCAAACAATGGCCCAAAACTGTTTCTGCTGGCATTGTCCCATGGCCCGCCCCAAGATATAAAATAGTTTAGTTGGAAAAAAAATAGTCACGTCCTTTGCTCCAAATTTGCCTTGATGTGGATGTACTTCCTAGAAGAATCTGGCATATTACCTGCCCTGAAGTGGTTTATGATTTCACTGTCAAGAAAATAGTTGCATTCATGAAGTAATTATTAAATATTAAAACATCATATAATATGGAATAGTCCATCTTTATAAAATATTATCCCAAGCTTCTTACTCTAAATGGGATAAGATTTCAGGGAAACGTGTTCAAAGAAAGGTTTCTTGGAGATGATAGTATTGTTCCTAGTGCAAGTTTCCAAAAGAATGCAGAAGCATCTGGAATATAGCCTCCAGGATGCCATGAATTGATGTGTCTGAAAATTTTTAACAATACCAATTTTAGATTTTATCTCAGAGGAAAGACCTAACTTTTTCAATGGAGAAAAATACTATTTTATAGAAATAGTTTTTGAAGGTTATAGGCATTTCGTAAAATGAGAGACTATGGCCAAATAATTCACAATAAAGATGCTGATTCAGTTGACAAAGGTTTAATGAGTTCCTATTAGACACAGGGCAGTGTGCTAGACCATTGGAGTATATAAAAATGCACCTGCTTCTAAAAGCAGATAATTTAGAGGTGAATATAGGTAGCTAATGATATTACACATTAGTTTATGATACATGCAAATGAGGGGCCATAGAATCATAAAAGACATGATCAATAATTCTGAACAAGATATTTGTCAAGATTCGTCAGTTCTGAGAGCTGCAGTACCTAGGAACCCGATTTAATTCTGAAAATCTTCACATTAACTATTTCTATGAAATTTAAAAGCTATGTTTGTAAATGCATCAGTGGCCATGTGAAAAAAACTCAGAACCTTTAGAAACTCCTGGTAATAATAGAAAATGTCTGAGTCCTTAGGATAATGTGTTTTATTTTCACAAAACTACAGAATTGTTTGTGATCTCAATAGTTGATTCCAACTGAATGCAGCTACCATTAAGTAGCCAGTTCTCTAAAAGATAGCTACTTGCTGTGATCGGCACTAAGTTTCACAAGTTACTAATCTGGATAGAAGTTCACTAGTGCAACTTATTCCAAAGACAAGTAATATGGTAATTTGGTGTTTTGTGGATGACATTATGTTCTGAGAAATACTATCACACAGCATCACTCATCGCTCTTAGCTTACACTGCCTCAGAGCCCCACAGAGACCCTGGCTTTGAGACATTCCTGTTGGGCAGACAATTACACAAAGAGCCAGATGAAATTCACTGTTTTGGTGGGAAATATACACATGACTGACTTAAAGTGGTAAATGAGGTGATCTTAATCACAACCAAATCTGGTAGAAAAATATTTTGCAAATCAAATAAGAAAAAGTTGATTTTCAACTAGTTTTTAATAGACTTCAATTTAATGAGGAACAAATTAGAAAGATCTCAACTTCTCTCACACATAGCATGTATCTATAAACAAACTTGATTATTCACTGAACTTTCTTTTAATTTTTAAGATATTTTTGCTCTGTAGACAATGAGCATAAAAAACTCTCTCTTGCTTGCTGGATCTCACTTTTTGCTGATATGTAAAAGTTAGTTTTAGAAGAAATATGATAATTAAATGTAGAACCAAAAACATAGCTATTACTCAAAGTGAAAATTTTGCTTAAGGTAATGCTTCTTACATTTGGTCAGTCTAAGGGAACACGACATCCAACCTGGCACATTCTCTGTAAAAGTTTGGCTGTGGAGTACATGAATCAGCGAATCTTCCGTCTCTTTATGGTATATATGATTGGCCAGTGATTGATGGATTCTATATTTTGTTTGAGCCAGGCGTGGTGGTCTAGTGGTTAAGATTCAGGGATCTCGCTGCCGTGGCCTGGGTTCTTTCCCAGTCAGGGAACCACACCACCCATCTGTCGGTTGTCATACTGTGGCAGCTACGTGTTGCTCTGATGCTGAAAGCTATGCCACTGGAATTTCACATACCAGCAGGGTCACCCATGATGGACAGGTTTCAGTGGAGCTTCTAGACTAGACAGACTAGGAAGAAGGACTTGGCCACACACTTCTGAAAAAATTGGCCATGAAAACCCTATGAATAGCAGCAGAGCATTGTCTGATATAGCACGGGAAGGGGAGAGGAGGATGGCACAAAAAGACTGACCAGGGTTCTACTCTGCTGTACACAGGGTCACTAGGAGTTGCAACTGACTCAAGGCCACTAACAACAAATACTTTGTTTAAAAGAAAAGCACATGGAAGTACATAACCCAAGAGCCGTGTTTTCTTGTTTCTGCCTCAATCACTCTCCACACGTGATTTAGGTGCTTGAATATTTGCAACTAGTTTGCTTTGCTTACCATTTTCTACTTTCCTAGAGCAATGCTTCCCAACAGTAAGAAGAAAAAATAAATGAATGAATTCCTGAAAAGCATTAGCACATGACCAGATCAAAGCTTGGAGAGTTTGAGTTCAGAATCCACTGTGGGCATACTCAGGGAAAAGAGGTGAAATTTCAAGTCCTGAATTGTAGATCTATTGCTGTGTAGGATATCTTCATTTTGCTTGTCTAGATACATTCTCCACCCTCCTCCACCCTGCTCTGGGATCTAGAGGTTGACCTATTGGCTTCGCCTCATGGGTCTCTCTTTTCTTCAGGCTTTGTGTTGGGTCCAAGCTACAGGGAGACTGCAAGGAAGGCAGTAAGTTGGCTCCCTCTCTCTGCACAGATCTGCCCCCCCGCCCCCCACCGCCAATCTCTCTCGCTCTCTCTCAGAGTTCTGCTCCCTCCTGGTACCATACAGGCCTAGGAGTGGTAACTGCACCCCATCATTTCTATCTCCAGAATACTGGTCTGACTCTTGCAATTTCCTATAATCCTGCCCTCACCTTATAAATACTTCTTTTACTATACTTTTGGCAAATTTATTACCTCCCCACTGACTAGCTTACACAATCTGCAATCACAAAAATCATACTATTTGGTCAGTGAGTTAATAACGTTTGTGATGCATCCTTGACTTTTTGAGGTACCGATGCACTGCTTATTGGCAAGATAATCAGAAAACTTATCCCCATTGTGGGATAAGGAAGAAAAATAAACAATTGTACAAAAGAATGAAATTCAGACATGGTTTTGAAAACTAAATTAAGATTTTCAATAAAACTCATAGTCATGGGGCCGCCCCATGACTTAGTGGTTAAGTGCGCGTGCTCCGCTGCTGGTGGCCCGGGTTCGGATCCCAGGCGCGCACCGATGCACCACTTGTCAGGCCATGCTGTGGCAGCGTCCCATATAAAGTGGAGGAAGATGGTCACGGATGTTAGCTCAGGGCCAGTCTTCCTCAGCAAAAAAAAAAAAAAAAAAAAAGAGGAAGGATTGGCACGGATGTTAGCTCAGGGCTGATCTTCCTCACAAAAATAAATAAATAAATAAAACTCATAGTCATATGGTCTCATATATTATTTATTTCCAATTCTGAAAGCACCTTGACCACACCCATGTTTCATGGTTCACTTGAGTTCAGGAAAAGCAAATATTTGTTTGAGAACACAACTTCAATCAAAGAAGATGATGGGTATTCTGAAGAAAAGGAAATTAATATCTCTCCCCAAATACAAACATTTGCAATACATCTATACCATAAAATTGTGATGTGGAGATCTTGAACACATGGCCAAAGTAATTCTACACAAACAAAGTGATTATGGGGCCATTTTTGATTTATCCATTGTCTGGAAAAGGCCTCAAGAAGTAGGGCTACACTTAAGCATCCCAGACATATTTTAGAATTTTGGAGTTTGCTAAAAACCTAGAAAATATTACACACTGAGTTGGTTTGATGTGTTATTACATACAAAGTAATTGGGTTTGTTATCTTTGATACTAGAAAGACTTTCTGACTGCTCAACTGAAAATCTTGACTTTTTCACTGACTGTCTGATAGATCATATGACACTGAAATGCAGATTTAAAAATATGTATCACACATATAATGTATTTTTTGAACCTAATGAATGGAAACATAGTTTTAGTCTAGTTTTCATTATACTTCTGTTGTAGGAAATTAAAATTAAAGAAATGAATTCACACAGCTCTCTCTGTGTATTCGCAGCACTGTTGCTTCTCAGTCAGCAAATGAAAATTTAGCTGCTCGCGTCCTCGCTTTTAGAGGGAACTCAGCTTCATTTTCTTTTGAAAATGGGATTATAATGAAAACAAAATATTTTTCTTCTACCATCTATCAAGATGAGGGCTGATATTGTCTAGAGGTAAAATACGTAGTGATGATTTGCTCTAGTGTCCGTAACTTTACACATTCTTTGCTTTCTTCTGTGGAACAGAAACAGAGACTATCTATATCTTGCTAATGCCCACTATCTAGGTGTAAGCATCTTTGGTAAGTACTATAGCTGGACCCACTACTGTACCATCCCGTGAAAATGCTCTTTCCTTGGGGAAGATCAGCATCTCAGTTTGGCAAACCTAACCTGATGTCCACGAAGACAGAATTTGTCATTTGCTGCTTTGCCTCTGTATGTGCCACATATTTTTGTTACCGCATGTACCCCACTGCACTAATTATATGTCCATTTCCAGGCAACGCTGTAAATTCATTTGTGGGACTGGACCTTGTCTTTGATGATTAGCAAACTCCTTAAAAACTCCCTAGCAGGCAATACTGCTGAACTATTCAACACTATTCTGCTTCTTATTTATTTGCAGAGAAAATAGAATAAAATGCCTTTTACTGGGTTTGTGAGAACCAGCAATTTAATGGGAGTATAGATCTCTTCTAAAATGTGAGCTAAAGGAAAGAAACTATGCCTTGTTTGTGATTGCATCCCCAGCCAACTGTGTGTCCATTAAGCATCAGTAAATATTTGTCAACTAAACTAAGAAAAAAGCAAAAACTCTAAGATTTTACCATATATCTTGCTTCATGCTGTAAAAGCCACCAAATTTTCCACTAAAAAAAGACACTTTTTAGCCATTTGCTGACTCTTTCTTTCAAGCTTGTGAACATTTCCTCAAGGACAAGTTCACTTTTCTTTCAGTATATTTCTCTTTTTATATTGAAAAAAAAAAGAAAGCAATGTGTGTGTGTGTGTGTGTGTGTGTGCACGCTGTGTGTGTACATGCGGTTTATCAGAAGGGAAAACACTCCTTCCTTGATGAGATTGAGTTCACTGCGTAATTCCTCACACAGCTCAATTGACACCTGTTTCACGGAGGCGAGAGGGCAAGCAACATTGTCCCTGTGACTTCTCTGCAGGTCTTCTCTTCTGCAGACTCCGCTCTGCATGACAGAGTATCCTCGAGTTCCCGCTGCCCCTCCAGCCAGTGCACTTCTTTTTTCTTCTGGTTTAAATACTTCCTTAGTGGATGCCTCAGGGTTGGAAGGCTGGGCGTGTGTTCTTGAATTGTTGAGTTTGTTCTTGAATTTATCAACTGTGCGTGTGAGGAAATTAAGTGCTGCAGTTCTTTGATCAACATTACAGATACGGGCAAAATAATCATCCTTTTTATCATCCCACAGTCCATAAAATGAATACCTTTTAATGGTGTGGGCGTAATTAAAGGAAATATTAAGTTAATTGGACAGACGCTGCTGTGAGGTCTCAGTAGTAGCCGACTGTGGATAAGTGCATTGCTTTAACATTCTCACATTGTATTTCAAGTGATCATTGCTAAGAGAACTCCCAAATAGATTCTTAGCAAATGTGATTTCTGTCTTTCATTTCTTTTTTTTTTTTTTTTAAAGTTCACCACCTCCACTGGGCTTTAACTATTACTTTAAAATGCTATTTTGAGACTCCCCATCATTTTTCCTATGGTCTCACTGAGAAATGTTTGCTTTTTTGCAAGGTTACAACACTTGGAACCAAGACCAATGATTGCGACTACTAAAGTACAGGTCTACTTTTCTGTACTTGCTTCAAAGCAGGCTTGTATTTTCTGAGTATCTTGTACTAGTATATCAGTCAGCAGTAAAATAGAAGAGGGGAATCCTGACCAAGTTAATAGCCATTTTTCATGGCATGTCTGATAATGCCCTTTATAGATAAAGAGTAATATACACTTAAAATAATCTCTTGAAACTTTCTTCAAAAATATTTTTTTTGTCAAGTCGTACATTATCTTTCCTTTCTAAGTGTCTGGATCGTGTATAATAGAGAGCACAAATTCCCTTTTCAGTGACTGCTATGTTCATGCTTCTCATTTTATTTTATTCATTCTGTTTTATGGATTTCGCAAAGCTGACTTTCAGTTAACCTTATGCCCCCAGAGGCTAAACTTTTGATTTAAAATTATTTGAAGCTTTGGACTCTACGGAGTCTGGAGTGCATATAGATCCATCGAAGGCTTTAGGTGACTGGGAGCTGGGAAGTGCAGCTTTCAGAGTTGATGCCAGCCAATAGCTGCTGGCCCCACAGGGTGCCAAGGGTAGCACTAGATGGCTGGATGTTTGGCAGTCTTCTCTGATGCTCAGTAATGATGCCAGAGAATTCCTCTTCCAGGGTCAAATAATGCTATAGATGCAGTTCCAGTAGCATGTAGTCCTAAAACCGCTTCAGCACTCGGCTAAGCCATTCATCACAGACCTTACATTTAGCCAAGCCTTTCATTTCACACTGCCTGGTGGGGTGTTCTCGTGTTAGGGCAGTATGCCCTGCATGCTCTTCACACTCTCACCCATCTAGATGCTTGCCTCTTTCCATTTCCTTCAACCCATTAGGCTTCTTAGAGCTTCTCTTCCAAGCTTTGCTTCTTTAATCAGACAGAGTAATTCTCACCAATGCCCTAGACTTCCTTTTCCCTTAACCTTCCATTGTGATCACTGAGCCACGCTGGAATAGCTCACTTCATTTGCCCATCAATCCTCTTTGTTATTACACCAAGCTTAAAAGCCTTGATAAAGTTCCAGGGCAGGGTTCCACTCTGCTGTGCACAGGGTTGTTAGGAGTCAGAATCAACTTGACAGCACTACCAAAATGTCTTCGTGGGACTTTACAGATTAATGAAAGCATTCCTAAAAGTTTCTTGAATAAAGGTTAATAAAGATATATATTTATGTATCTGGACGTTAGTTTTATTTTTCTGTTTATTACTATTATTTGTTTCAAACTATTTTTGAGAAATTTATTTTTTTCTCAGCTTTTAAAAAACAATTTTTAAATGAAAGTTCAAATTGTGACTGGTGGCTGTTAAAGTCTAGATGGAGTAAAGCCAAACTACACATGATGTGCAGTTCTTTCCCACACAGTTGTTTATGTGCATTTCTTAAATATAGAAAGAAGAAAGAAAGGAAGGAAGGAAAGAAGGAAGGAAGGAAGGAAGAAGAAAAAAAAGACAACAGGGAAAGGGTAGAAATTCTACAAAGCAAATGACTAAGAATTTGCTAGCAAGTTTTCATGGACTAGTTTACTCAAACTTTGCTTAAGGATAGAATATTTTATAATAGAACCGTATATGACCCAGAAGTCTAATTGCACCTTTAGTACTGGAAGCCAGTGGATACAGTGATATCTAGTGTTTTTAACATGGTCTTGAAAGAAATAATAACTTGCAGGCAAGTAACAACATCCGGTTTTTAAAATCCTTATTTTTCCCAAGATGGAGATCTTTTCCATGACTACCAGCAAGCTTTCTTTTCTGGTGACCAGTGAATGAATTTGGCAGTTTTCATAAACTGAAAAGTTATTGGAAGATATACATTTCAAATTGAAGTCCTATAAATATGATTAGTTTGTTTGAGCAAAAACAGCTTCGCTTTTCTGAGTCCCTCTGCTCTAGACCTTGTGTTGATTTTGCTAAAGAGTGGCAGCGTGTGACGTCTTATCTCTAGGAGTCTCTGGTTCCTTCTGGAGGCAAAGTTCTATGATTCTATATGATAGTGATTCTTAGCCTGGTTGGGTAATCGATACTTATAAGAATCAGACAAAAGCTGTGAACTGTCTTCCCAGTAAAAAGAACAGTTTCCTACAAGATATGTATATGTTTATAATTATATTTTTTATATTTATTATATATATATTTTATTATTGTTATTATTTTTCCTTTAAGCTGCCCAGTGTCTTCTGCTGGGTAAGCAGCCATTGTGCAAGTTTTCAGGGCAATCAAATCCCACCACCAGCATGGAACCCAGAATCGGCAAAGGCCCATCGTGTTCTCTGAGCCTGCATAGATAGATGCTGGCACGTGGCCCAAGCTCTGTCAAGTGAATCGTCTCACCTAGTCCCGGGACTTTGAGTCTAGAGCTAGTGTTGCAAAGAAACAGGGATAGCTTTGCATTTATTCTGGAGGCACAAGCGGGAGCAGCATTCGATGTTCCAGAACAGTCATGGCTGTGTTTCCCGTGGTGAGATACTGTGTCTGCTCCTGGTGGGGTGCTAACCGCTTTCTTCCTGTGGTGTGGTTTTCACTATTGTTTTAGATGCTTAGCTCCCTTGTTTTTATAACTGATTTCTAAGCTCTACAATATCTTTCCAGTAAATTCAGCAAACTCTCCAATATCCTTTTAGTCAACTCCTTTTCTACATAAGTTCACCAGAATTGGTTTCTGTTGTTTGCAAACGAGAGCCCTAATACACAGAGAGGTAAAGAAAAAATTCAGCCTATAATTTCAGGGTTTTAACGAGCTCCCTTAAGAACACCCATGGATTCTGCCTCCCTCTCTCAAGTGGTGCTGGTGGTTTTGGGGGGCTGTTAGGATGGGGGAGTAGCAGGCAGGGCTGGTTAAGGATGCCTGCTCTAAGGGGCATCAAGCAAATCATTAGACAATTAGGAATCTGAAAACCTCAATTTTCTCATTATATTAAAATAAGGTGAAAAGTCATGAGCTTATACATATCAATTCTAGAAAGTCAAGTTTATTTAAAAAGTGTACATTTTTAATCTCAATTATTTAAACTTTGATTCCTCTTATTTCTGAGCTGATGAGCAGGGTAAATCTCTGTCCACTGAATAAGGTAAATCAAGGAGGGCCCTTTATAACTTCATCTTCTGTAGGATGTACTGGAGAGATTTTATTAGTGAAGAAAATAAAACAAAGGGGCTTACACAGGGTGATCAGTTGGCTCACAGCAGTCTGACCCAGCGATTCTCCCACAATGAGTCTTTTCAAAAAGAATTTCAGGAGGCTTTACTATGTAAGTTAGTCTACCTGGTATATTCCACAAAGTCAACCTATACAAATCAAACTCAGGATGTTTACAGAGGAACAGATGGCCAGCAGTCTGAACACCTAAGTTAATATATAATGACCTACTACATACTTGAATGCCAGTTATGCACAAACATTGTAGAGATTTTGTTAAAATATAAATGACTGACACTTAGGCTAAGAAGATGAATGAACAGCGAAGTGAGTGTGTGTGTGTGTGTGATGTGAAAACTTCTTTTCTCCAAAGTCATCAAACTCTCCTAATAGAACTTATAACATCGTTTGTAAGGCAATCATTATTATTAAAATTTTAAACATAAGGAAACCAGGAAGGATGAGCTGCAGAGAGTAACTGAGCTGGGCGGGTGACGTGACTTCAGAAAATGGAGATAGAGAGAAAACAAACTTCAGTTTTCTTGAACCCCTTCTGTGCTTTCTCTGGATTTGAGTATGTAGTCTCTTTCTAGACGGTCCAAAAAGTTCAAAAGTAGGCTTTCCTTTTCCCCTTTTAGAGGCCACTTTCTTTTGAAACATAGAGACAAAATGTTTGTCTGCTATGTTGTTGGTTTATTAAAATCCGTTGTTTTCCCTCCACTGGTATTGTAGCTAAGTCTAGCATCATCTTCTTCCGTGTTTATTGTATTCCTTGCCGGTGGCCAGCAAAGTAACAGCAGAGGCAGCCCGAGGATGCTTCTTAAGTGAGCCTTAGAATTACTCATTCTGGACGGAATTTATCTTTAATGCTTATGGAAGTCTCTAAAGTAGAGTCTATTCCCCAGGCAGGCATTATGTACAGCAGAGCAGACCTTTCCCTCTCAGGCTGGAGCCAAGCGATCATCTCCATGACAGAGCGCTTCTCCATGAGAATTGAGTCTTCTCGATGAGAACTGAGTTTCTCTGCTGTCAGGGGAGTTGTTTATGGCTATTTATACTTTTGTATAATGAGGACACCTGTTTGCTAATAACTGAACAGAGGGTATCACAACACAGGCTATTAAAAAATAACATGGGAATACATTGCAGATCACATATATACACAGATAGATCTTTGTTCTTGGTAGCTTAACGGACTGTAGCTTTTCTAAGTAGCTAAATTGACTTACAGATTTTCTAGTATTTATTGCATTTCATTTTAATAAGCAGTTATTATAGTTGAATAACTAATTACTTTAGAGCAAGTGTAACAAATATCATGGGGGTGTCATCAATTAAAGAGCTTTGTCACTGCTTTTCCTGTGTCACAAGGTAATCATCAAAGGCAGAGCTTAAAAGAAATAAAATGAGTTCCATTAGGGAAGCAAATTAAGATTTCATGTTCAGTGAGATTCAATATGCGTGAATGCTACATGAATAAACTGGCGTAGGCTAGAAACAATAACTCCGTTGAAGTGATTTGTGTTGAATGAGAGACTAAACAGAAAAAGATCATCTGAGTCCACTCAAGGGCCTGTTCCTCCTGGAGGAGCCCAGAACACTGGGCTGGTTCCTTTTCTCTTCTAGCTGGTTGGCAGACCATATAGAGAAGGCAAAGGCTTTCTTCAGTCTTAATTTGTCACTGTGGTACACAGGATGTGACTGAGAAATTAAGATCTGTTAAAAATGGGAAACTTCTCATACTTCTATGAGTCTATATGGAGATAATGTTGAAAATTAAAGATGAAAATCAGAATGTGAAGGTATGGATTTTTAAAATGTTTCTAGGTCAGGATATTGATTCATATCCTTCTTAGAAGATCAGGAAGTCAGACGAACTGTACTAGGAATTTACTAGTTCTCCAGGGATATTGATAAAGATAACTATTGGTTTAAAACATCAAAAGTAAGGGTAACCAAGCAATCAAAAGACTTCACTCCCAAATTACAGAATTACCGATCCTCTGATTATACATATATATGTAATCACATATTTGAATATATATACAATAACATATATTTAAATATGTACCATCACATATATTTGTATATATATGTATCTTTGAATATATATATATATTCTTAGAAGAAATTGACAGAATCATGGAATATTTGAAATACTCGAATTTATAGGAGGTTTTAAGGATTACATTATCACATTATTTACCCCTTTTTTTTTGTAATAAAAAAATCTGAGGCCAGAGAATTGAATCGAACTTGTCCAGTTTCCATAGTTAATGGCCAGGGATAAGACTTCCTTAAAGTATAATAATGATATTTGCACATAAATAATAATCTTTCTAGCTCTCTACTTTAAAACTTCAACTTAACTCACTCTGAAAAAAGAATTTTAGTTTGGCCTCAAATTTAATCTCTTTATTTACCAGTATAGAGGGTATCTGCATCATCATGTAGATTAAAAAGTTAATCTAAATTGCTTTTGAAATGCATGTACTAGTTGGTATAAATATTTTGACCTTCATTATCTTGCAAGTAAAAATGGGGTCATATTAACATCGACACCCAAATCTAGTTGGCTCCAAATGTACACCTGCCCAGGCAGAACCTCAGGGCCGATCCCTTCTCAAGTGATCTCAAGAATCCCCAAGATGGTGATGACTTACTCAGGAACACAGCTCTTAATGTTCTGTTCTTCCAGATTCTTCTTGGAGGTCTGCTGTCCCTAAGTTCTAAGCTGTTGCTTTAAGATGCTGCTGTCTTGTTCAGTGGAGAAGTAGGGAGACTGGTGGCTACTCCCTGTGTGGCTACTTGGGGCCCAGTGCACTACTTCTTGTGCTCGGTGCCTCATAGCATCTTCATACACTTTTACTGCATCCTTGAGATTCAGTACTCAGATGCCATCCAGTACCTTCCATTTTTCTACTTCCTCCCTTCACTCCCTCCTAGTCCCCAAAAGCCTCTCCCTTTTCCAGAAAATATTATAAGGCAAATGGATACTCACAGAGAAAGAGAGTATTGTTCATCTGCCATCTTTAAAAACACGTTGATGTTCCATCTTCACCCAGTCACGATAACATTTTAGAAATATTTTGAGATACGTTTTACTTTCTGAGAACTGTCATGAAAAATTGGTCATCATTACTCTAATTACTTCTGTTTGTAACGATGATGAAGATTTGTGGGCTTGGCCAAAATATTGAGACTCCATTCAGAAATATTTTCTCTTGTTATTCAAATAAAACTTATTTCTGAAGCAATCTCAAAAAAGAACAGACTCACTTTATTCTGTGCTTCTAGTGCCTCACTTTCTATAAATTCCAAATGGACCTCAAGACTTTTTCTGGGCCATTGACACAGAAAATGATAGTTGGCAGTTGATGGTCATTAAAAAACATTCTTGGAATGCTGCTGTAGCATTGGGCAGCCATTACTGTCAAGTTGTGAGGGAAAAAGGTAGAATCACAGCATTTTAAAAATGAAAGGGAACTTAGAAATAATTTTGTTCAACTCCCTTGTCTTATAGATAAAAGTAGTCATGTAACAATTTGTCATTTTATACCCAATTTAGAAGCTTGCAATAATCTTCTAGAAAATGAAAACATACAGTCAAATAAGGCACTATTCCTTGCTGAGACACTTTATACGAGCAGCACATTTCTCTTCCATTTAACCATTGCACTGGTGTATACAGTGGTAATTCCCACCTTTGATTTATAACAACCCCAGGTGTATTTTAGACACCATTCATGCAATTATTGAAACACTTCAAAATAACCCACCTTTTAGTAAAGAATTCCACAAAAACTTTCACAGTAAGGGAATATTTTGCAATAAAATAAGATTAGGTAGATAAAGCAGCTGCTAAAATACTGGGATTCTTAGAGCACTGATAAAATTACTTGAAGGCAGACTGAATATCTTGAATGAGAGAGGAGGAAGAGATCAAAGATAAGAAAACTGGCAGTGTTTTTATGGATAAATGCAATAACATTTAAGTTTCTGGAAATTCTATCAGGATGTTCAAATTCATTTCCAACTCAACTGATTGCCTTGTTTCCCTTGTAGCATGTTAAACCAGCCTTGGATCTTCATGGCTCCCCAATGAATTTCCAATTTCTTGCCCTTCCTAAGAGCCATCTGTTGTACTTCAGTTCCCACTGGTTCTGATATAAACATTTATGTATGAGTTCATCTTGAGGAGGGATTGTGTCTAATAAATCCCTGGAACTCTGTACCGCTCTACACATAGTTACTAAGTTTATTTTTCTCAAGGTATCTTCTCTGACAAAGGTTATATTACGGGGCTAATTTAGTTGAAGCTAGCACACTAATGTTTTCTAACTAATTAAAACCTTTAAAATAGTAATAAAAGCATTGGTGGTCATTGAGAGCCCAAGATGGTAAGAGCTCTTTTCTCAGGAGTTGAAAAGTATCTAAACAAACAAAATGGTCATATGAATTGACAATATTTATACAATATTCTTCCCATGAGTCAAATTCAGATGATGGAGATCCACTAGAGTGATTGTATTGACATAGTTTATATAAGGGCCATCAAGGTACCATTGACTAGAAGCAAATTGGTTATAATTCACTTGAGAAGGTTGTGAGGCCTGCATTCATTGTCTTCTGACGTGGACTTATAAAATCAAACCAGTATCCTCCTGGACGTATCTAATAATGCATTCAAGCAGGCATTTTGTCAAATCTCTTTGAAACAGTATTAAATAGAAAGATATTTTAAACATTCATTTTGATGAATGGCACGTAGGTAATGACCTTGTTCAATTCACATAGCCTAGTACACAATAAAAGCATTGACTAATAGAGAATTTATTAGAGTAAGAAGGCATTCATTTTTGGTATATTGGATATTTATTTATTTGCTTCAATGTATTTCAATTTTAGAGAGGCTTTTTTTCTGATTATGAAATTAATACATGTTCATTGTAGAACATTAGGAAAATAGAAAAGATAAGAAAAAATAATGAAAAATTAACTCAGATCTGAAAAATAACCACGACTTCTGTTTTGATTTACATCTTTTTAGATAAAATATATAGATACATATTTTTTTTATATATTTTTATTTTTAATATTTATTTTTAGATTTATTTAATTTCATTTTATAAATTTTGTATTTATTACTATAAAATTAAAATGAAATAGTACAGGGCCGGCCCCGTGGCTTAGCAGTTAAGTGCGCGCACTCCACTACTGGTGGCCTGGGTTCGGATCCCAGGCACGCACTGACGCACCGCTTCTCTGGCCATGCTGAGGCTGCATCCCACATTCAGCAACTAGAAGGCTGTGCAACTATGACATACAACTATCTACTGGGGCTTTGGGGGAAAAAAAAGGAGGAGGGTTGGCAATAGATGTTAGCTCAGAGCCGGTCTTCCTCAGCAAAAAGAGGAGGATTAGCATGGATGTTAGCTCAAGGCTGATCTTCCTCACACACACACACAAAAAATTAAATAGTACATACTGTTGTATAATTGTATAATATACTGTTGTATAATTTAAATGCATGCATTTAATGGAAGTATTAATTATGTGTGAAGTATTAATTATATGTAAACAACATTATTTCTCTAACTCTCTGTAAATGGGCGTTTATGTAATTTCCTTTTTTTTATTGCTATGATGAGTGATTCTTTGATGAACATTCATGTACTTAAATCTTATTAGTTCCTTTTTAATTATATAAAATTTAAGCATACCCGAATATGATTACGTCTTGTGTCAAATTCCTAGAAACAGACATTTGGATAAAGGGAAGAGAGAATTATTAAATACTCTTGCCATATAGTGTCAAATTGTTCCCCATAAAATTTGATCCAATTTTTACTCACATCATCAGTTTAGGAGAATCTGTTTTGGGCTTCTTAATCAATTTTAGTAATATGTCTTCATTTTACAACCCATGCATTTCTACGAGAGAAAAATATTTGCTAACAATATTATAATGTCTAAATCTTATCTTAGTAAGCCTTTTATTGTCCTAAAGTAGTATTTGTATGTATAATTTATAGGGAATTGTGGTGGTTCCTACTTCTCTTTTTAGTCTCATATGGAAATGATTTAACAACAAATATTTATTGAGTGGCTACTATGCATAATGCCTCACTGGGATGGTAATGAAGAGAAAGCCAGATTCATGAAAAATTGGAAAATGTGTGTGTAATTAGGTATCAGGATTTGTCCATGATCTGGAAGGCAGACCTCTGGATATATGCTGGGGACAGTAGTTGGTCTATATGGGAGCGGGGTGATATTTAATATACGGAACACCTGGGACAGTAGAGGTATAGACCAATCAGAAGGGACACTGGCCGTGGCACCGGGGTAGAGTTCTGGAAACCCATTTGGGGCAGAAGTTAAGCTTTTGGTCGCTGGGTGGAGGTGAGCTGGGGACTCACAGGGCAGAGACTTGTGGGAAGCTCAGTGAGCTATGGAGCTAAATCCTTATAACAGCACTATTTTTCAGGGTCAATGTTTGTAATCCTTACTGTTATTGATTATTTTTTCATATTCTAGAAAATGTCATTGGATAGTCTACTCATGAAATATGTGTTAAATTAAAACACTGTGTATGTATTAAATGAAAGCATTTGTAGGTTTCAAGTGCTGTTTTCTTCTCAGGTTTCTCTGCCAATGTAACTCCTAGTCATGTAAATATCTCTGTAACTACTCTTCAGACCACTTTTATACCAAATAAAATGGCCAGCTTAGATGTCATTCACCTTAGCTACTTTGGCACTGTAATCACGTCCTTTTCTCTGACGCTGATTTCATTTCTAGAAGTTGGTATTTCTTTAGATCATAAAATATGAATAGTAACTTTATCAACATGGCGAGTTTAGAGATGTTCTCTGGGACTACAAATAAGTTTTGTTATCATAACTTTTAACTTTAAGAACATCTAAAAATTTTTAAACTACCAAAATATATACAATTAATAGTAAATGTATTTGTCAGCTATGGTCCATGGTGGGCCCTTCATAATAACATCTTTCTTTTTGTATAGAAATTCACAGAGCACTTGGCATACAACATTTCTTTTACTTATGGCAACAATCTTTTGAAGGAGGTTGTATAATTCACATTTTATACATAAGGAAATTGAGTCTTAGAGAAAATCTATTTGCTTTAATGTACACAGCTTATTAGTAGCATAATTAGAGCTAAAATTCTGTGACTTTTTGATGTAAATCTAATGTTCTTTCTACCACATTCCACAACCTTATGAGTTTGCTTTTTTTTTTTTTTTTTAAGTTTTTAGTATTGACTACAAATAACAGTTATAGTTACTTTGGTTTAAAAAAAATTTTTTTAAAGGCCTTTATCAATTTTTAATAGACTAAAACCCTTTGCCTAACAGGATGTAATAAAAACTCTCAGTTACATAAATGTTATTAGTTAGGTTCCTATAGTATTGAATCATAGTCTCCATTGACAAAAAGGTATTAATGCATTCTAATTCTCTTATTTTACATTCCTTTTCATCAACAAACCTGAAATGTGTGATGTGGTACAAATTACTCTAAGTATTTGATAGCCCATTGGGTTTCATGCTATGTATCCCACAACAGCCACTACCCTCCAACATCTAGAAGCAGATGCCTTATAAATTATAGATTTTGCATCACAAAAGTCAATGGCCACATGTCCATATGGATTTTTTTTGTGTGTGTGAGGAAGATTAACCCTGAGCTAACATCTGTTGCCAATCCTCTTCTTTTTGCTGAGGAAGATTGCTCCTGGGCTAATATCTACGCCCCTCTTCCTCTACTTTATATATGAGATGCCTGCCACAGCATAGCTTGTTAAGCAGTGCACAGGTCCACGCCTGGGATCTGAACCTGTGAACTCTGGGCTGCCGAAGTGGAATGCGCGAACTTAACCACTACGTCACCAGGCCGGCCCCTGGATTTTAATAATTCAGTACTAATCTGCTACAATTAGAATGGGACAGATCCACCTTACATGGCAGAATAAGAAAAAGGTAGACAAACAGGATTAAGTTGGTTTACTTAGGAATATTTTCTATAAAGGTTGAAATTAGAGTCTACCAATTCCGTTAATCGGTATAAAAACTGCAGTTCCAAGGGAAAAGTCTGGTATGAAAGACAAGGATTTGTTTATTTTCTTTCCATTAACAGTAAAATATAGGCTCTTTTGTGGTCCAAGAATCGTATGCTATACAGTCATGCATCTCTTAATGATGGGGATATGTTCTGAGAAATCTGTGATAGGTGATTTCATCATTGTGCGAACAGCGTAGAGTGTACTTACACACACCTAGCTGGTATAGCCTACTCCACAGATAGGCTCTATAGTACTAATCTTACGGGACCTCTGTCATATATGCGGTCCATTGTTGACCTAAGCGTTATGTGGCGCATGACTGTATATCTATAAGAGTATAAAATGTCTATTAGAATATAAAAGATCTCGTAGCATTATGATGGTTAATTTTATATGTCAACTTGACTGGGCCAAGGGGAACACAGATAGCTGGTTAATCATTATTTCTAGGTGTATCTGTGAGGGTGTTTCCAGAAGAGATTAGCGTTTGAACTGGTGGACTGAGTAAAGCAGATGGCTCTCTCCAATGTTGGTGGGCATCATCTATTCCATTGAGGGCCTAAATAGAACAAAAATGTGGAGGAAGTTTGGATTCACTCTCTGCTTGACTGCTTGAGCTGAGACATCAATCTTCTCCCGCCCTTGGTGCTCCTGGTTCTCAGGCCTTCAGACTCAGACTGGCATCTGCAGAACTGGCTTTCCAGTTTTCAGACCTTCAAACTGCACCACTAGCTTTCCTGGACCTCCAGCTTGCAGATGGCAGATGGTGGGACTTCTCAGCCTCCATAATTGCATGAACCAGAGATTTAACATAAGGTATTAAGGCATTTAACATAAAGTATTTAATTAATATATATCATATGTAGTATATGTACATGTCCTATTTGTTACCCTATTTGTTCTGTTTCTTGGAGAACCCTGCCTAATACAACCATAACATCTTTATTTGGTGGTTGTGCTGGTCTGAACAGTCATCTCTCCAAAAATGTCCACATTTTAATACCAGAAACCTGTGAATGACCTTATTTGGCAAAAAGGACTTTGCTGTGTGTGGGATGAGAATTGGCCACCCCAAAATATGTCTCTTTGGCTTGATTATTTTTAAGAACAAAAGACTCTGAAAGAAACTTTGACCTTCCCCCTAACTGCCTAAAAGAATTTAAGATAGAAGGCCTGTTCCAGGAAGGAGTTAATATCATAAGATAACTAGAGTATAGTGTAAACTAGGAGTGATAGACAGGGAGGAACCTAATAAGGGCCTTTTAATCAAAGTCCCCTCCATCTCTCATTGTCTTTGCAAGGCATGGTCAACGTTTGTTTATCAAACATTTGCTTTTCCATATCCATGTAAATTGTCTTCCTCCTCTTCAAAGTCCCAAACCACTACCCCAACATCTTCCTTTATCCTTAGCTGAAGAAGGTGGCTTCCATCGTTTTGGTGAATTACTCAGATTTCCTGGGTTTCTTCCTTGTATTCACATTATTAAACTTTGTTTGATTTTCTCTTGTTATTCTGTCTCATGTCAATTTAATTCTTAGACCAGCCAGAAGAACCTAGAGGGTAGAGGAATAATTCTTCCTTCCCTACAGTTGACATGATAAAGTTAAGGATCTCCATCTGGAGAGATCATCCTGGATTATCCCATGAGGCCTAAATATAATCATAAGAGTCCTTTAAGAAAGAAGAAAAGGGAAATTTGATTATAGAAGAAGTCACTGTGATGACAGAAGCAAGATGCTATGCTGCTGGCTTTGAAGATGGAGGAGGGGCCACCTGCCAAGGAACATAGGTGGCCTCTAGAAGTGGGAAAAGTCAAGGAAATGGATATTCCCCTAAAGTTTCTAGAAGGAATCAGCCCTGCTGACACCTTGCCTTCAGTCCAGTGAGACTGATTTTGGATTTCTGACTTCCAGAACTGTAAGAGAATAAATTTGTAGTGTTTTAAGCTACTAAGTTTACGGTAATTACAGCAGCAATGGGAAACTGGTACAGCGGTGGAGCCTATCCTGGACTTAATTCTCTTCTCTCCTGATAAAATCCCTATACTCTATGTCTCTCAGGGATTTCACGTGATGCATTTGCTTCTGGACATCCCAATCCCACAATTCTGAGAGGTCACTCCTTACAGGAAGGCAGGTAGATAGGGCCAGGCATATGTCCTGGGGCTTGATGAAAGTCTCACTCAAAGCTTCTGGAGAGATTCCAGGGGAAGGCAACTGAGGATCTGTGGTCTGGTCAGGCTCTAGCTAGACATGGTGTTCCTGTCAGTACACAGTGTTCAGTGGTCAGTCCCCAGGAGGGAATGATCCAGCCTGGGTCTTGGCACCTGGTCTCCTGCTCACTCACACATCAGTATACACAAGCAGATGACGGATAAACCAGGAGGAGAAGCCACATTCTTTGGTGAAATATCCCTGCAAAGTGCAATAATTCCTGGAATCATTTGATCAAAGGAGATAGATGTCCAGAATGATGAAGCCCAGAAATTGCCCAGGGAAGGAATTCAGCATTATTGAAGAGTGAATTCTTCTGTTCAATTTTAACAGACAAGAGGTACAAAAAAAAAAGTTAGTATAACATCTGAAATTTGGGAACCTGCCCTTCATTTGCCCTGTGCAGCATCCTCAGGCTTTTCACAAATTGGAACTGACAAAAAAAATGTCGACCATGAGCCAGCTGCTCTCTTGGCAAGCAGGCTGGCCACTAAGAGCTCAATCATATCAGGGCGGAAATATCCACTCTCAATTCTTTTTTGGTGGCTTAAGACTTGGTAAGTTGTTTCATAAACCAATAAATCTAAATTGCAAGCCCAGGGTCTATATTTCTGGATCATAATCTGTTTACTCCTGGGCACTCTGATCTTTGCTTGACTCACCTGCTGCTCTGCCTTGTTTCCATTTGAGTCATAATGTGCTTGAAGGGCTCTTGAGGTGACTCTGCTGTGCCCCAATGATTTATAGAGATTTCAGGATGCAAGGCTTTCACATTTGACTCACAACTCTCTTTTTCCTTTGAAAATGGGCTGGGAACAAACTTAACTGACATAGTACTCAATCATTACTCATTTTTGAATCTCCTAAGAATTGTGGCTAGCTGGCTCAGAAGGCTGTAGAATGAGTTCTTTCTTGAAAGGATCCTTGTCTCTTTATTCAAATAAACCTCACAGAGGCAGTTCTGTGCATCTTTCATACCTGAGACAAAGTGTTCGAGTCCTGTGTAGTTATTTTCCAAGAAGATTCTCAGCCCAATGGGTATAGGCTTCTATTGGGCTCTGCTATCAGTGTACCAGGTTTGACCAGAAATGGGTACAGAAGGGGCATAGTCTATGCTCAAGCTAGATTCCATGTGTAAGAAGGATAAAGCACAAAAAGGATTTGAAGTAGCAGTGCCTGAAATGAACACTGGGTTTAGTCTATGATTGAGGCAGCTCAGGGGCATGAGGTACCATGGGACACTTTGGAGAAGGACTTTGAATAACGAGGTCAACACCTCCATTTGATCTGTGTTATGTGGGACATCACCTAACACTCTCTGTGTTTTCACTCAATGCCCTGGTTTTGGGCTCTTTCTGGATCTCCAGCTCCTATTGCTATCTCCTGCTCCTTGACTGAGAGAGGAGACAGGCAGGTGAGAGAAAGCCTGAGCAGGAGAATGAAGGTGTAAGAATAAGACTGACTTCTGGGGAAAGTTCTTTTTATTAAGTAAAGTGCAGCTAATTCGGGTGTACACACAGTGGAGAGGGCAAGAACCCAAGTGGATATACCAGACGTTTCCAATCTGTGGATCTCAAGTCCCTGGGTGTTTGGAATTACTGCCAGTGGTTATCAACCAATATGTACCAAGAATATTGTCATTGTTTATGGATTTAATAAATAATACACGTCATTTATCTGTGCTATTTCTTTTCAAATATAAAAAAATATAAATTCATTTTTAAATGCTAGTAAATTCATAGGAACTTATTACTGCTCTGTTTTTCATCTGTTCCTCAATATACCGTAGTAAAAATAATGGTACCATCATGTGGACATCTGGAAAACCAAGGAGCTTTTTTTTCTCTTTAATTTTCTAAAAATAGGAGGAGGTAAATTCTGATACCTTAGAGGAACTAAATGTTTTTTTGGATAAATGGGGCCATAACTTTCCCAAATACAATAGATATTCTGTCCATACAATATAAACTTGTCATTGGCTGGATTTTGTTCATTCATGAAAATGTGCATTTGGGAATTAGCTTATTTTATTTCTTTCAAAATGAGTTGTTTGCCATCAGGTAAGCATGTCTTTTAAAAGTAAAACATAAATGTATATATTTTTCCTCTTAGAAAAATGGTACATATTTTAAAAAATATATAGATAAGGAAAAGAGGGGAGAATCCTCACAATCCTACTACCCAAGATATTTACGATTGATATCTGGGTGTATATCCTTCTAGAACTTTTAAAATATATATGCTTATATATATTATTTTAAGAAAGAAATCTTTTTCTAGGCTCTACTTATAACCTGTTGTCTTTTTTCTTCCATTTATCAACTTAATATCGACATCTTTCCATGAGAAGACATGTTGTTAAAATTTGGAATTCCCTACTAAGTCCTTTTCAAAGGAATCTGTGATTGATGTAAATCCAGTTTTCTAGAGAGCAGAAGGGAATTCTTATGTTTCCCTTTGAAATCATGCCTGGAAGGTATGACAAGTTAATGTGACTGCACAGATTTTTTTCCAACATAGCTTCCTCCCAACTAAATAATTATGATTTCTTTCCTTATGCCACAGGTTCTTTTATGTTTTTTATTCTTTGTCTGTGATTAAAATCTCTTTAATTAGGAGCTAGAAAATTTACTTTAATTTAGGATTCATTTAAAATTCACTGGCCTGGACTTACAGTTTCACTGCTTGTGTCCACGAACTAGGGTGCTTTTAACACATAGCTTCCCATTTCTAAAAATAAAAGGTTCCTTAAAAGCCTATTAAAAAGGCCCTAAGGAGTGCATAGATATCAAATAGCACTCTACTATTTCACAGATTTTAGTTTAAATGAGATAGAACCATGTGAACTAAGTTTCCTTTAATAAAAACACAAGCTTGCAAATTATAGACTTTATATTGTTTCCCTGGGCTATAACCTCAGGAAGGGCAAACTACACCTTCCTAGGATAAATTTTATACTGAAAGAACAATGAAATGGACTCAGGGGAGAGTAACAAAATAATTAAAGGCTCAGGAAATAATCTCTATAGAGAAACTGACAGAATTGTATTTATTGCCTTTGGTAAAATGGCGGTGATTACAAACAGTGTGTACAACAGCAAATATGGTCTATATTGGAAAGTGACCAGCTGTTAACCAATGTGGTGGGCAAAACAAGAACTGAAAGCCTTAAGATAACGACTTAGGTAATATCCCTAAAGAGGGATTTTTTAAAAATCAAAGTCACTTATTAGAAAGACAATGAATTTGATGGAAAGTACGTTGGACCAGCTGGAAGTCAGAAGATCTGAGTTCTATTTGGGCATTGCCACTGACTCATCATGCAATCCTTCATACATACTATTATCTCCCTCAATGAGTGTTTACTCATCTTTAAAATGAAATGATGGAACTAAGAGATCACTAATACTCCATCAGCCCTGACATGCTCTGTTCAGGGTAACACCATTCTTATCAGTGTGGCAGAGACTATCAGTTTCCTTCTTCAGCATCCATCTTTCCCTTCCTCCATAGAAACAAATCCTGATACTTTTAGCTGGGCATAATTTTTTTCTAGAATAAAAGACTACATTTTTCAGTTTTTTTTTGTAGCATAGTGTGGTCATGTAACTAAGATCCGGTAAATGAAGAGGAAACAGATGAGTTGCATGGGACTTTGGAAAGGTAGCTTAAAGGGAGCTGACTCACCTTCAAGGGATCCCTTTTTTTGTCTTTACTCTTTTCCTTTAGGCCCAAGACTCAGATGTGCTGGCGTAAACTATAGAAGCCACGTTGAACCATCAGGTGACCTTGAGAGTGGAACCCATTTTCTACATGATGGAACAAAGATAATAACATCCTGGGTCTCCCTAATAACACTGCAAAGCCACCATTATGCCCTGGAGGACTGCTCCTTCCTGTTTTAACATGAGAGAGAAGTTCATATCTATCTATCTTCTTTAGGTGCTGCTAATTTTTTTTTTTTCTGTTAAAGGCAGCTATATCAAATCCTAAGTGATGCAGTCAATAAAATGTGATTACTTGTTGTTTTAAAATAACTACAACTACCAATTATTTTGCACTTAGGAGATGCTAGACACTGTGCTAAGTGTATTATACATGGACATTGTCTGATTTGATTTGCACAATAAGAATACTTGTGAGTGAGGTATTATTATCTATAATTTACATATGAGAAAATTGAAGCTCAAGAAAGATTAAATAGTATCTACAGAGTTGTGTAGATCATAAGTGACAGCCTGGATTCTAAATCAGACTGAGGTGACTCCAAAATTCTTCTCTCAATCACTATCATCAGTTTAACACAGTCATTATTCCCTGTGGGTAAAAGACGCACGAAGATCACAATGTTAGCTGATGTTTCTAGCGAGCTTTATAGAACCGTCAAGATGTAGACATTAAGTCCAATCTATTCCCTGAACAAAATGAGGAAGCAAAGATCCATTATGCCTCAGATAATGATAACTATCCCCAAACCTTACCTAGGTTATCAAACATTTTATCTTTATAAGAGACTTTTTAAATGGAAATAATATTATCTAATATCAAAGATTGTGTTGGGGACTAACTATGATGATATACGTAAAGTGCATGGTAGAGAACCAAGTTCACAATAGGTTCCCAGTAAATAGGACCTGACAGCATTATTAAATAATAATGTTGCTCCATAGTGATGTTGTGAATTTAAGGGAGTCAGAAATATTAGGTTCAAATACAACCTCTGCAAGTTAGTAATTATGTGAGCACAGTTCAGTCATTTAACTTTTTGGCATTTAATTTTCTAAGGAATGAGTTACTTATTTTAGAGAATGTAATTAGAGATAATGTCTTTCAAGTGGCCATCCCAATGCCTGACACGTTGTAGAAACCCACCAATTGGAAGTATTAATATTACCATTATTATTCTCACAGGATTCTAATAAACATACTTGCCAACAGTTCTTTTCTCATTGGTCTATCAACTCACATGGAAGAGAGGGTTCACCGAGGGGTGTAGTGGAGCTCCAACAATGTGTGCCTGTAATGAAGAGGCTACTGGAGGGTGGTCTCCTTCAGAGGCAGACAGCTGCAGTGTAGACTGTGGTGGGCAGCGCACTGGGCCATTCTGCTGGTCCTGCCAGATTGCTTTGGAATTCATTTGCCTTCTCCAATTTTTGTTTCTCTGGTCTCCTCTCCATCTTTGCACTGTAGCCATTCCAACCTCAGTAAAGCAGGAGCAGGACTGTTCGATGCTTCCTGGAAACACAGAGGATAATTGTCACGGGAGAAATGTACCAGGCTAGATGTTATTCTACAGAGTGGGTATTCCACATGCGAACATCTTCGTACATATCTGTTCATCATTCTCTTGGCAAATTTTCACTCTTGAAAACTTTGTTTCATAGGAATCAAATAATGAAACAGTACAGAATGAAAACAAGAGATTTCTTATATAAATATCACTTATTTAATTCATTCTGACACTAACAACTTCTTATTTAGAACTCTGTAGAAAGTGGTCCTCAATTTTAGGAATGCACAACTTTCGAAATCTCATGCAAAGTTCTAAACCAGTAGAAACATTTCCCCATCTGCCCCTACCCCCTTCCTCTCCAGGTCAAGTTTTATTGTAGGTTAAAATACCCATATACCACTTTTTGTATTTTAAAATTCCCAAATTCCCTTTGGTCCTTGATAGAAGAATGATGACTCTACACTCCTGCTTCTAGGCTACTGGTGATGAAGGAATCTGATGGAAGCAGATCTGCTGGAGGACACTGTCTCTAACTTTACACGGTCACAGCTCTCTTCCCTCAACTTATTGCTGATGGAAAGAATGTTTTGCTGAGTGGGAGGGAGAGGAGGAAGTCTGAGCAATCCACAGGAGACTGTCTGAAATTATTTTCCCCGGAGGCAGACTAAACACGTAGCCAGCCGTTGCACTGCTTTTCAAAGAGATGGGTCCTTTCTTGTTTCCTAACTGCCATTTAAAAAACTCCAAACAAAAATTTAGCTGTTGATGCATGCAAGGAAGCATAAGCAAGAAATAACTCTTTTCAAATATGAACAAGGTTTTTGGGGTGGGAGTGGAGTAGGCTTGAGTGAGTCTTAAATTTGAAATCAGGGTCAGTTTTCTCTCATAAGAAGGTATGTGAAAATCAGAAAGGCTGAGATTACTACAATAGAAAAAAAGTGTCAAGGATTTGGTGGTTTAATTGTGCTGACGTTCTTTTTTAAACCTGTTTTCTCTGAAGGAAAATGTCAAATCCTGTTTAGGTTTGTAGAAAATAATTTCAGAAGACCTACCTTACTTGAGTATTTCTCCTTCTCTGCTTTTTTCTGTTACCATTACCCTAGAATTACTCCTGCGGCCCTTGCCAACACATAAACAGCAGCGGTGTTAGCTTAAGCTAATATAGCAGAGCTGCTAGACCACAGGTCTCATGGAGCTTAAACTATGCTCCTTGTATTCAGTTCAACACCTGCCATTATTTCCAAGTGCATTATTGCCATGTCTCCCTGATTGCTTCTTCCTTTATGCTCCTGTAGCAATTTATACATAACTTTATTGTACACTTTATCAAATTGCTTTATAACTAGCTGTTTGTGTGTCTCCAATACATATAATTTTTGGTGTCAGGGAACACTATTTCAGTAAATTTTTTGTCCCCAGTAACTAGAATAATGCTTGGTACATAATAGGTGTTTAATAAATTTTTATCAAATTTATCAAAATCTCTCCAGGCCATAGCCATCACTTATAGACAAAGAATCTTAGGGTGTAACTGGATTTAACATCTGACCTTTTGGAAAATGGGAATAAAAGTATTCCAATAGTAATAGAGTATGACACTCAGCCCTCTTTAATAAAATAAAGTGTGAAAAAATTTAGTGTGACATAAAGGAGTGCGTTCAACCCAGAGATTATCTTCCTTTTCAACAACGGGCTATCCCAGCAGATTGTGTCTGGATGTGATGTCCTAGCTCACTCTGGGTTGATATCCAATAGTTTTCCTCCATGTCTCCCCTTCTCAGATGTTCTATGGAGCTCCTATCATAAGTGCAGGGCCAGAGAGACGGCTGAGTACAATGTTCCACTGCCACAGAGCGTATCACTAATGTGAGCATAGACCACAAACCCCTAGCAAGTCTGCTAACTTATACAGTTAAATCCTTGCTAGTGACTTTCTCTAACTCTGTTTCCACCTCTGGATTTTTAAGAAATGCAGTATTTCATGAGTGTGGCATTGCCTCTTGGAAATAGTGACTTTGAGTAAGTTAGGGTTGCTCCTTGCTACTGCTGACAGGCTGACCACCTGGAGAGAGTCTACTGCTTGCTGAATTAGTCATGTCTCTACTTTGCTAAGTCGAGCTGGTCTAAGCAGATGCACAGAAGGCATAGGTGTTGTGAAAGCTGTGGATGTCACTTACCCACCCACTCCTGTTAGGACAGAGGAATTATTCCACCAACTTCTCTGAGTGTTGGCAGGTCAAGGATTGGCAAGCCTTTGTTGCAACTGCATCACAATTCAACTTTCCCATCTGCCCAATCCTATTTCTTTCAATTCTCCATGGGTATTGATCTTGAGGGAACCTTCCAATGAAATTCCTGCATGCAAATCTCCATCTCAGATCTGTTTTCCAGAGAACCCCACCTAAGACAGACAGCAACTCTAACCTTCCTGCATATTGAGACTTCATAACGGATTTAGGGAATAACAGAGGGAGAAAGGGAATGAAGTCAAAGCCATCTAGTCTCATGATGACAAGTTCTGTGGGCAGTCGTTCAATCTGGGGCACTGACTCTCCCAGCCTCTAGTGGGAGAACTCTGACATCAGCTATAGCCTATGTCCCAGCCTCTCACAGGCTAAGATCATTTAGTCATGACCACAGGAAATTTCCTGAGCTGAGGCCTATAAAAGCATTCATAAAAATCCAAATTTTAAGAATCACAATAGGGAAATAAAAAAGCGAATTTTTTAACATCAAAAAAACTCAAGTTCAAATCATCAGTCTTGTAATCACAAGATCAATATACTAGGTTATTTATTTCACCATTAGAATTTTCAGTGTCTTTTGTCTGTAAATAATAATAATAATAAAAGCCACCTCAAATAACTCTTGTGATGTTTAAGACACAAATTTTATGCCAAGCATATATTACGATGCCTGGCATATAAGAGCACATAGGGTTTTTTAAATTACGAGTTTCTAACTCCTGGCTTAAATATACTACTTACTCTTTGTTTAGAGACTTAATAGGATAAGTTAAATAATCCCCATCTCAAATTAGTTCAATTTTTGAAACTTGTATTATAGAAAACTCTTCCTTACAGCTAACCAAAAATCTTCTGTAGCATTTTCTGCTCCTTTCTATTTTATGGCTGTCCACTTTTTACATGAACATTCTTCTAGCTCATTGAACACTTTCTTTGGCCACAAGTTATGAAGCCTTATTTGAATCCTCAGTGAATTAACCAAACTGCAAAGAGAATATTTTCATCTCTATTCAATGGGTTATCTCTGATCTAGAAAAAAAAATGCTTTATGGCGGAACTCATAAAGACCAATATTTGTCTCTGGCTTTCCTCTGCTCTGAATGTTGTGTTACTTTTAAGGAAATCAAAGATTTCCAAGCCAGTTTATTTACATCCATAACTTTGTTAGGCGTCTAGAGTTTCCTTTGTGGTATCTTAAGACTGACCTGGGCACACGGTTTCTATGCCCATTTAAAAGGCATATGAGTGCCAAGCCCAACACCCAGTGCCCAGATGCCTGTCAATTCGTGGCACCTTCTATCCAGCATACTAGGCAGATTACACAGCCTCAGCATTCCAAATGAGCAAATGGCAGCCCTGTTTCCTCTTTGCTCTTGGGCATGAGTTGGTTGTGGCTACAGTCATCCTCACTGGGGTCACTTTTCCCCATCAGGACCCCATCTGCAATTTTCCCCATTCCCTCTAGGAGGTAGATGCATCTGGGTTGCTTCCTGATTTAGAGTGTTGTGAAGCAGAAGACATCGGCATCCTCTCAAAGCACTGTGGAGGCCGGCCTCCTCTTTCCCATCTACCTCTGCGCTGTAGACCTGCTGACGCCTCCCATTCCCAGCGTGCTCCTTCTCCTCTTTAAAGATACCAAATATGGGGGCCAGCCCCGTGGCTTAGCGGTCAAGAACGCGCGCTCCACTGCTGGCGGCCCAGGTTCGGATCCCGGGCGCGCACCGACGCCCCGCTTCTCTGGCCATGCTGAGGCCGCCTCCCACATACAGCAACTAGAAGGACGTGCAGCTACGACATACAACTATCTACTGGGGCTTTGGGGGAAAAATAAATAAATAAATATAATTATAAATGATAGCTTCTAAAAAAATAAATAAATAAAGATACCAAATATAAGACTTATGAAGAAGGAAAATGACTAATACGTATGCTAATGTCTTTTGGGTGAGATGGCAAATACAAGAGAGATAAGGGTTAAATATTTACCTTAGACAGAACTCGACTTGGGCGTTTTCCTACATTTATTTATATATTAGCTCCTGTCTACGTGGGCGAAGGTGAGGGAAAGGAAGGGAGGGAGAGGTGGGAAAGAGAACAAAGAGAGCAATTCCTGCAGAACCGCTTTCTGCCTGAGCTCAGAGGCTCCGATCTGGGCTGAGCTGGGTAGCAAGCTAGCTCTTCACTCAAACGGATGGCCTTCCTCTTGGTTGTTTCTCTGCTCTAGTCCTTACATCAGATGTGCATGGAGTAAGTTTTTTCTCTCACACCAGAGGGCGTTTGGAAATTTGGCTCATTCTCCACGCTCCCTTACCCCTCTATTTATTTGTTTGTTTTTTTCATCACAAACTGAAGTGAGGGGAAATATTCATTTTTTTTGGAAGTTCGTTCATTTCACAAGGTCAGTTTGTGCCCATTATCCACTGAGAGGACAGTTTGAGCAAATGATCACATTTAATTAGAAAAAGAAGGAATGAGGCTTAGCTCATCATGACAATGGGCAATTTGAGTAAGTAAAATTATTTTAGAAAAGCATTGATTTCTTTTAAATGAAAATATGCCCAGAAGCTTATTTATGTTTTATATATATTCAGATAACTTTTTTCTTATTCAGTCTCTCTCATTTTAAACCACTTGTGAGCTGACTTTTCCATTTATGCTGGAGGATGTGCTATATCTCAGAATAGTAATTGAGAATGTCCCATAAATTACTTTAAATCTATGAGACTATCTCTTACTGGCTAAACTAAAATTCCTTTAGTGTAATAGCTGGGGAAAAGCATGGTAGAATTCTAGAGAAAACAGCCTTGGCTTTAACTTCTTTCTGTTACACAGCCTTATTATTGTCGAAATTTCCCAAATTAAAATGCAAAACTTAGCTTCTTGTCTGGGCTCGCTTACTTAACCTTAATAAAATATAAGTGTCTGTTTCATTAATCAGAAACACACCAGACACAGTGTATGAATTTTATCTTCCACTTTGTTCTTTGTATTTCAGAATGATAATAATAATTTTAAAAAATCCTTAAATTTGGCAGCCAGACGATTGCGTTCTCGTTTCTATCATGTTCCTATGTAAAATGAATTTCTCAGACAGACTAAACGCCTTAAGGGGCAGAAATTCTTATGATCCTCTCCCCCGGAAATCTTTAAAAATAGAATAAATGTTCATTTGTCTGGGTGTGGTTTAAGCACAGTTAGTCTTTGGCAGAAGGTTGGTCTAGTGACCTATTGATGTTGCGTTAAGATGCATGATTATTTAGTGGGAGAATTTTCCCTTAATCCTTGTCAGATTTAATTTATCACAACAATAAAAAACGTGTTCTTATGGATGTAGTAAAACAAAAACGGGGTGCAGTCTTCTTTTCCATCATAAAGTAATAAAACAGTTTATTTCTCAAATCTGAGAAAGTAAGATAAAATCAGGAAAATGTCTGACGTTTTTCCCCTCTTCAAACTTCTATTGAAAGGTAGTGAAATATGATAATAGCATGCTATTTAAGACAATGTTTTCAAACAGTTGGACCAGATCAGCAAAACGGAACCATACATTCCATCAAGACCACCTGCACGTTCCTCACGTGAATCGGAAGCTGGAACACCAAGAGAAAAGAATAGTGTTATCTTTTCAGTACTTTGATCATTAATATACAGATACACAGAGGCATAACAGTGGGGTTTTTACAACTATATTTTATCTATAGTTAAATTCCAAATCATATTTATTCAGGTATTTACCAATTCATTTTTTCCTCCTCTCTCTTTCAAGAGGGAATCCAAAGTTTGTTTTTAACAGTCAAGCTTTATTGAGGTATTATTTATTTACCTGAAAATGCAGGCATGCATGCAGATCAGTGTTTTTTAGTGAATTTATAGAACTGTATAACCATCACTGCAGCCCAGTTTTAGAATGTTTCCATCACCCAGATAAGTTCCCTGTGCCCGTTTGCGGTCAATCCTCTCTCCCATCCTCAGCCCCAGACAAGCACTGACTGCTTTCTGCTCTATAGATTTGCTTTTTCTAAAAATTTTATGTAAATTAAGTAATACAATATGGGGTTGTTTTTGAACGCTTCTTTCACTTAGCATCATGTTCTTGAGGTTCATCTGTGTTGTAGTATGTGTCAGTAGTTTGTGTCTTTATACTGCTGAATAGTATTCCAATGTACAGTATAACACATTGTTTTTTGATTAATTCAGTTGATGGACATTTGGGTTGTTTCCAGTTTTTGGCTATCATGAATACGTTGCTGCGAACATTCTCTGTGCAAATGTCAGTTTTCATTTCTCTTGGGTAGACAGCCAAGAATGGAATTTCTATATTGTATGCTAAGTTTATGTTTAACTTTTTTTAAAAAACAGGAATAGTTTTCCAAAGTGACTGTATCATTTTACATTCCCTTCAGCAATGTATACGAGTTCCAATTTCTTTTTGCCAATATTTGCTATGTCTGGATTTTGATTATAGCCATCCTACAGGACATGAAATGGTATTTCATTGTGGTTTTGATTTGGATTTGCCTAACGATTTATGATGTTGAGCATCTTTTCATGTTCTTATTGGACATTTGTATACCTTCTTTGGAAAAATGTCGACTCAAATTCTTTTTTTTTTTAAATTAATTAATTAATTTATTTTTCCCCCACAAAGCCCCAGTAGATAGTTGTATGTCATAGTTGCACATCCTTCTAGTTGCTGTATGTGGGACGCGGCCTCAGCATGGCCGGAGAAGAGGTGCGTCGGTGCGCTCCCGGGATCCGAACCCAGGCTGCCAGCAGCGGAGCACACGCACTTAACCGCTAAGCCACGGGGCCGGCCCTCAAGTTCTTTACCTGTTTTTAAATTGGGTTGTTCATTTTTTTGTTATTGAGTTGTAGAAGTTTTTATATAGTCTGGTTACAAGTCCTTTAAGATATATATGATTTGAAAATATTTTCTATCAGTCTGTGGCTTGTCTTTTAATTTTAATGGTGTCTATTGAGAAGCAAAAGTTTTAAAATTTTGAAGAAGTCCAATTTATCAATTTTTCTTTTATAGATTGTGATTTTAGCATCACATTTAAGAATCTTTGCTTAACCCAATTTCAGAAATATTTTTCTTGTGTTTCTATTAGAATTTTTATAGGTTTATCTTTTACATTTAGGTCTATGATCCATTTTGAGTTGATTTTTGTGTATGATGTGGTATAAAGATCTAAGATGATTATTATTGCTACTTTTTGCATATAGATATCCAATTATTCCAGCACCATTTGTTGAAAAAATTACTCTTTCCCCACTGAATTTCTTTGGCTCTCTGTCAAAAATCAATTAACCATAAATATAAGGGTTTATTTTTGAACTTTCTATTCTGTTCCATTGATCTATATGTCAATCTTTATGCTTATCACACTACCTTGTTTACTGTAGCTTTGTAGTAAGTTTGGAAATTGGATAGTGGATGTCCTATTTGGCTTTTTTTTGTGTTAAGTGAAGCCAAATCATTATCCTAATACTACTTCTTCCACTATAGACAATGATTTAATTTCTACTCCTGAAAAAAAATGAAAAGGGGGATCATCTTTGCCTCTATACCTCTTTAAATGTGTTAGGATCTTTTTATTGCCTCTTGCGTAAGTTTGCTTTTGCAATATAACAGACCACCTCAAAACTAGTGGCTTACAAGAATAACCATTTATTTAGCTCACAATTCTATGAGTCAGCAATTTTGGATGTGCTTAGTTGAGCAATTTTTTTCTCCTGCTCTCGGTCATGTGTCTGTGGTAGCTGCCAGTCACCTTGACAGTCTGCTTCTGGGTATTGACTGGATGTCAGCTGGGACAATGGGGGTAACTGGGCCATGTGTTTCTCATCATTCGTTAGACTAGCCTGAGCTTGTTCCCATGGCAACGGGGTACCAACAACAGCAAGAGGGAAGACTTTTCAAGTCTCTGCTTGTGTGTCCTTTGCTAATGTCCCATTGGTCAAAGCAAGTGACACAGCCCAGACCAGAGTCCACTGGAGAGGGCTCTACCAAAAGTGAATACAGGGATGTATGAACTAACTGAAGGCATTACTGGGGTCAATCCACCACAGATTTTAGCAAACTGGAGGAATTAACTGCTTTGAATGTAAAGAGAACCAAGTTTCTGGGTATGAGCCAAACCAAAGTTTAACTAACCTGTTACTTCAAAACAACAGTTTTTGGTCATTGGGACTTACTCTACCACAGATTCTTAGTCCATAGAGCCCCACATATCACCCGGTAGCCCCCCATAGAGACTAAGGATATAGAGAAATAAAATAGTTCCTTATAATTTTCCTTGGGATCACAAAACTTTGGGGAAACCAAAAGAACCAAAAATATTTCTTCAATAAGAACAATTAGGGATTGCCAATTCTATCCCTTCCTAACTTAACACGTTTACTTTTAGAACAGGGTAATCTTGGAGATCTTGGTAGTTCATGTAGACTAACTCTGAAGGCTGTACCTTACAGCCACATTGAAGGGGTGGTGCTCTTTACATGAGTAAGTCCAAGCATCAGGACACCTGACATTAGCATACACTACTCCTGTATAAAGAACCAAATCACACAAATGTTTTCCTGTATTCTTCTGCAAAAAGAAGATACAAGCAGCTACCAGGTTTTGGGTGGGAGAGAAAGCTTTATTTCCAAATTCATAATAGTCAAAATTAATTCATTATTGTCTTTTCCTCCATGTGATGTGGGTCACCATCTGCATTAAAGTCCCTGCTGCCACTGCTGTTATTAAAACACTTGGGATATTTTAACAAATGGGTGGGGTTGGAAGTAGATGAGAGGAAGAGAGCTGGGTAGTCTGGACACAACCCAGTAAGTAGAGTTGACCTGCTCCCAAGCTGTAGAGCTTTGGGGAGTAGTTTTAAATTTTTATTTTTTATTTTTTAAGGAATATTGGCCCTGTGCTAACATCTGTTGCCAATCTTCCTCTTTTTCTTTTTTCTCCCCAAAGCCCCAGTACGTAGTTGTGCCTCGTAGTTATAGAGTTGTAGCTCTTCTACGTGGGACACTGCCTCAGCATGGCTTGATGAGCAGTGAGTAGGTCTGTGCCCAGGATCCGAACCAGTGAACCCCAGGCTGCCGAAGTGGAATGCATAAACTTAACTGCTACGCCACCAGGCCAGCCCCTTGGGAGTAGTTTTAGTATGTTAGTTATGAATTAAATATACTCTTTGGGCCAACCAGGAAAACCAACCCCCAATGACATTATACTGGAAAAAAATAATTTAGCAAATAGTTTTACAAATACAATCCATTTGTAAATTGGGGTTAATCTGAGCCGTGTTTAATTCAGAATATATTGATAGAAGCTAGATTTATATGAGAACTTGGATAGACTCTTTAGCTAAACTAACCAATTAATTCAATTCCACGCAGGCAATGCAAACAAGCTCCTCGATTTTCTCCTTATCTGACAATTTGTTGGTTAAAATGATTATTTTAGTATATTATGTTGGGATTGTGGGTATGGAATTTGACCAGAGAAACTTAAGTTATTGCAAGTCCGACTTGCTTCAGGTCCTGAGTAAAAGCCTAGTTTCTTAGTGGTGATTGGCATGGCTGTCATTATATAAAGAAGCTTCTGAGGAAACGAAAACTTGTCCTTGGTCAGAGGTAGGCATAGCCGCTGCCTTCCAGAATGGTGATTTAATTGAATCACCTGCAGGCTTCAGGCTCTGTTTAAATATGTGGATGAAGCAAGAAAGATGATGACTGACAAAGATGAGTGGTTTTGTTAATCTAATTAGCGGTGGAAATTTTCCTAGCTTTAATTATTGCAAAATAAGCCGCAGAAATAAAGATAGTGATTAAAGCACGCTAATCTGATTAGAATCACAATATTTGTTGTCATGGGCTCCTTGATAATAGAGAATCACCAGACTCAAGCTGGAAAGATGCGGCGACCCGTTTGAAAGAAGAGAGTAGCTGCACATGGCACCCAAACCAGGAGCTGCTGTTGGCTTGCCAAATCATTTGGGGGCATTCTGCCTGATAAACACCGTGAAAATCACAGGGCATCGTTGAATTGATGAAAGCCTTCCTTCTAGGAGGAAAGCTTTAAAATACATGACCATTTGCAGTCAGGGGAACTAAAGCTGACTTCAGCGCTTTCACCAGCTGAGCAAGATTTTCTCCAGTAGAAGCCCAGCCTCTCCAAGTCTCAAACTTATGGAAAGTCTGTAGAGTTGAAAGATCATAAGATGTCTGTCCTTTCTTTCTCCAGATCCGCGCAATGAAAGCAGTGTCTGTTCGAGACATTTAGACAAAGGATAGCCAAGTATCTTGTGTATTGAGAGAAATGCTGTTTTGTTAAATTCAATGTAGTAAGAATCATACCATGAAATTATCATGGAAATCATCTCCAATATTCAGTTCCTTGATCTAACTGAGCATAGAACTAATTTTAGTTTATGCGTATAGATAGATGGAAACTGTCCATTTCCTTTCCACCAATTCCCGGTCCTCTCCTCATTTTCTGGTTTGTAAAGGTTCCAATCACCTCCAAGACTGAACGCTAAAACAGGTCCTCTGTCTCTATCATTTTCTATGTGCATAGGCAGTGCGTTGTTTATAAGGCTTTCAAATATTTAGATAGTCATAAACCAATAGAAACCATAACAAAACTTCACTATTAAAACAAATCATAACCAAAGTTTTTAGAAGATAGTCAATTACAAATTAAATAAAAATGATATGGTTTATATTGACTTAGGCTTCTAATATTTGGCATTGACTATTTTAAATTTTTATTCCTTCAATATAGGCTTATTATAAGAATAGATTTTCCTTCAGTTTTGCAAATGCTGAGACATAAGAAGAAATTCATTTTAAGTGGCCCGTATTATGGCAGAAGGTTATGGCTGTTTCAAATCAAATCATTTAAAAAAAAAATAGACATTTTTATTGTCAATTTGATGGCATAGATTTCAGCCACAATTCTATCACCCTGCCTATTGAAATGGTTTAGTTCAAAATAAAACAACATTATTCACTATAGATTTTTCATTAAAAATATCTTCTAAGAGAAAAGAATTTTCTTTGGTGCTTATGGCTAGAATACAAACAGGTGGAGTGAAAAATTGCTGAAATACTCTTGGATTAAATTTATTAATTTGATTCCTTATATGTATCTAATTCATTAATTATAATTCACAATGTATAATTTATGGCTCTCACAAAATATGATGTGAAGTTCAATTTCAATTGAACTACTATGTATTTGGTAACAGAAATATTTTTTCTCAGCCAATGAACATTTGTTGAGAACACCAGAAGATGCATTATTCTGTCCTGGGTGTTTGCTGTATTTTTCAAGGAATATATATGATTCGGTGAATAGATAGGATACTTGTCTTAGATTTTTAATAGATACATCCTGATAATGTGTGTTGAATATAGACACTTAAAGATACAAGACATAACCAGGTAGAGTATTGACTCTTCCTTTAAATTCAGAGTCTGTTCTTTTCCCTTCCTCCCTTCCTTCTCAGTCTGAAAGCCTTTGGGTGGGGCTGAGCAAGGTAGGCACCTGTAAGTGGGGAGGGCAGTGACAGCACAGGTGTTGCTGCTTGAACAGCTTGAGGATGGCCTCTGCGCCAACTGGAGTGGGGTGTGGAAGCCTATACCGACTTCAGAGCAGGGCTTCTGCCCAGGGAAGGGCAGGTGGGATGCTTGCGGAAGCTCCAATGAGGGATGTTGGAGTCAGAGCCGGTGAAGAGGGCCTCCTTGCAGGGAGAAAGAGGTTTTGGTGGCCCAGTGATGGATTAGAAAGCTGACTGGAGGAAGAAGAGAGAGTCCATGTGTGAGGCATGGGGAATGACTGTGGTCTGGCCTGAGGAGTTGGAGCTCCAGTGAGTGCAGAGGGCATGTGCATGGCCTGGCAAAGAGTATCGGAGCCCAAGAGTGAGGAAGAGGCTGCCTGTGTGCTGGCACTGGTGGTGTGACCCATCATGGGTCCTGAAGCCTGAGAACCGAGTGAGGAGAGCATCCTGGTGGGAGAGAAAGGTGATGGCAGCAGCATTTCTGCACGGGTATTGGAGCCCCAGCTGTGTGTGGAGGGCACCTGTGCAGGGAGCGTGGCAGCAGTGACTGGAAGTGGTGAAGAGAGAGAAGATTGGTGGTGGGGGTGGTTTGGTGGGGAATTGGCTACCCTCTGGGGAGCTGAGTGAATAAATAAGTATAATGAGGATAAAAAGAGCCAGGTTTCTCATTGTAGGGAATAGGGAAAGGGAGAAAACTGGAATAAACCCTGTGGTGTTAGATTGGAATTGAAGGTATTGGTTTGAACTTATGGTCTTCAATATATGTGTGCATGCATACACATGCGTATATTTACTAGCTCTGTCCAATGAAAGGGATTGATAGCAACGAGACTCTGATGTCATCTCCATATTGGTATCTAAAATCCATGGTTCAGTAAAAGAGCCAGTACCGCTAGGAGAAAAGGCTGATTCTTGGGATGGATCAGGGAAATTACAAAATAAATGTGTGGATCTTATTATGCTAGAAAATAAGGAATTACTAGAAGAATGGTGAGGACATTTCAAAAGGACATAGGGGCCAGGTGGCCAAATAAGGGACAATTTTAGCACCAAAATAAAGGATAGCAAACTTTTTCCTTAAGGTAGGCTACTAACTGATTAATGTAAAGGGAAGAAAAAAATCATTTGGCAGCCATCATAATAATAATTCAGGTAAGAAATGTCAATGGATGTTAAAATTTGATGAGGAGCGGGACATTGTCTTAAAACACCTTCACAAAAGGACAAAGAGTCACTTGACAGTGAAGACACCTGGGAGACAACAACTTAATCAAGTGTTCAAGGTGAACATTACCAAATGGGACAAATCAAAATTGTATAGTACCTGATAGGGGGCAATGAGAATGCAGCGTCTCTTTTGTGATATTTCTGCCAAAAATATGTAACCTGAATGTAATCATAAGAAAACATCTGACAACTAGCGTGAAGCACATCCTTCAGAATCTTCAGAAGTGTCAGTATCATGAAAGCCAAGGAACCCCCGAGGCACTGTTTGAGACTGAGGGAGATTAAAGAGACATTGTCACCAAATAGGGCCCTAGATCAGACCCTTTGGCTAAAACACATATTCTTGGCCAATTAGGGAAATTTGTATGCGGATTAAGCGGTAGTAATATGTTAGTACTAAGTTCTTTATGTTGATTATTATATTGGGGCTTTGCGGGAAAAGGTATTATTTCTAGGAAGTACATTCCAAAATAATTGAGGGTAATAGGGCAGCAAGGCAGCAAAACTTTTTGAAAGTTAGAAATCATTTCAAAAGAAAAAAGGAAAAATATCAGAAATCCAAAACAATCTGTTTTCCAGGGCTGGCTGTGCTACGCTGTTTGAGGGAGAATAAATCACTTCATCCCTTTATGTCTCTATTTCTGCATCTCTTAAATGGGGGAGTTGGACTAAATTATCTTAAATCCCCTTATAGATCTAATACCGTAATGTTCTCAGGTGTCAGTCAAGAACATTGTATTAGGGGTTAGGCAAGAACGGGATAAGTGGTATAAAGCTCTGAAGTGGAAACACTGTGGTTGTTTTGTGCGACTCAAGATTCCCTGTGGTGCCTGCAGGGGAGAGGTTGAGAGAGTACTAGGAAGGAAAATGCTACAAGCAAACAATTTGAGGGAAGTTACACAACAGGAGGAGACAAGACGATTTTATTTTATTATTTATTTATTTATTTGCTGAGGAAGATTGTCCCTGAGCTAACATCTGTGCCAATCTTCCTCTATTTTGTATGTGGGATGCCGCCACAGCATGGCCACCAACGAGTGGTGTAGGTCTGTGCCTGGGAGCTGAACCCGGGCCGCTGACGCAGAGCGTGCTGAACGCAACCACTAGGCCACGGGACCTGCCCAAAGAAGATTTTATTTTTCATTGGGAGGTTTCTTGATTCCCCTCCCTCCTTCCCCCTTCCCTTCTCCCCTTCTTCCCTTCTTCCTTCCTTCTTGCCTTCTTTCCTTTCCTATTTAGTGAACATTTATCGAGCACTCCCACTCAAGGCACTGGGTGAAACAGTGGGGAGCAGAGGCAAAAAAGACAGGTTTTGCCCTCGCATTGCTTACAGTCTAGTAGAAGGAAAGACACATAGACAAAAAAATAAACCCTGCCTAATCTACATCGTACTTCAACAATTTAGTGTTCCACCCCTGCCACTCTGATGGTCTGAATTGAATTAGCCTCTTGATGACCATATTCCTCCTTCCCCTCCCACAACACATTCCTTCACCCGTATTTGACTCTTTCATAGACTAGGCCACATGTGCCCTTTTTCTCACTGATAGCTGTCCATTTGATCAGGGAAAGAAAAGGCCTTAGCCAAGCGAGCAGCATTCTAGAGACTATCTCTGTCTAATGACTCTGGAATAAAGTGGAATTTCTCTCTTTGATTTTGTTTGTTGTTTGTGTTTTGTTGTGAGGAAGATTGTCCCTGAGCTAACATCTTGTGCCAATTGTCCTCTGTTTTGTATGTGGGATGCTGCCACAGTGTGGCTTCGTGAGTGGTATGTAGGTCTGCACCTGAGATCCAGGCTGGCCCCTTATCTCTTTGATTTTTAAATCTCAAAGAAACTTGGCTTTCCCTTTCTTATCACAGGGAAAACTGCAATTTAGCAATTTATGTATGAAATGGATAATTTTATTGAGGTAAAATTATGAAATACAATCTGAATTGGGTTCCTCTTAAGAATGTAAATCGTCTTTTAAAGCTGGTAAAAGGATAATACAAATATTAATTTATACAATACTGTATTATAACATTATGTTATGACATTATATTTTAATGTCGGGGAGTTTATATGTAAGCTAGTGAAAATCAGTAAGGCAGTTAATCCTTAAAATTCATATTATTTTCTTTATGGGTAATTTTAGAAGAGACTTGGAAAATTATATTGCTTGAATAAAATGCATACTTTTTATGAATTTCCAAATAAATTTTTCCCTAATACTCATCCTCGTTCATTAAGCCTACATAAAAGAGACTAAAGCAGCCGTTAAGTAGTAGTCAATGGCTCTCTGTTTAGAGTGTATGCTACTGTTCCCACCAATAATGTGTGTATTGTCTTGGAAAATGCTAATTGTTAAATTGATTGTGATATTCATGTTCCGACACTCCAGTTGAACACTGCACAATGTCCCCTGTGATGGTGGAAAATAGCTTGCTGTTTGATGCTCTGTGATAGCAGATCCACATCTACTTCAATTACGAAAGGTTGTTTCAGTGCCATGATTGTTTTTCCAAATGTGAATAGCTCAGACCAGAGAAGGGTAGTACATGACATTAAATTATGCTTATTCTTTTCATTAGTGAAGTTGCCCGGATTAATAGATGCTGAGCAAGGAAATTACATTTTACATATTTGTAATGGATTCTGAGGGTGGCTGAGAAAGCCGGTGTGGCATGACGGAGTGCCTGAGGCCCTAGGCGGTGGGAACGTGGTCCTGGTTCTGCTCTGGCTCTCTCTGACTTTGTGATATTCGAAAGTCATTCTTTGGGATCTCATCTAAGAAGTAAGAATTTGGACAAAATAATTTCTGAGTCACTTCCAGCTCTTTAATATGAAATATCTCTATGTCAAATTTCTTGCTTGGTACTTAAGTTAATATGGGAAATACTAACAAATAACTTCCAACCAGTCTTTCATGAAAAGGTTACCAAGTCCCTTTTATGTGCAAAGAAGTGTGCTTATACCAAAAGTACAGAGATTAATAAAATATAGCATGTGTCATGAGGAGTTTATAATCTAGCTAATACTGGGAGACTGGCTAACGATTAAATTAGTAAAGCAATGTTACAATAAGTCCCATAATATAACTAAATGTAATGTAAGATCCTGGATTTGATGCTGAATCAGAAAAAAATACTACTATAATGAATATTGTTGGAAAAATTGTATTGAATTAATGTTAAATTTACTGAGTACGTATAGTGGTTATTTAAGAGAACACTCTTGTTCTTAGAGACATGCTGACATTTTTGGGGTCATGATATGTACAACTTAACTCAAATGATTCAGCAAAACACATATATATACAAATATACATATACGTATACATTTGCATACAAGAGAGAAGAAAGCAAACACAGCAAAATGTTTACAGTTGGTGAAAGTAGTATATGGGTATTCCTTTATGATTTTCACATCTTTCCTCAAGATTTGAAATTTTTCAAATTAAGATAGTTAGAAAAAATAGTGTGTTACAGTGCTACAGGAATGCAAGAAAATTATATTCAAGATAATTATAATAGCTAGTCCAATGAAACAGGATGTTAAATTATTTCATTTTACAAGTCTGAGGCCCCAAAGATGAGACATATTGGTGACAAGTGCCCAACAATTCTGAAGAGAAGCACTAGTCATGCACCCCCACGGAACAAGGTAAGAGGTGGCCCGGACCATGTCTGGCTCATTGGCCTCTCCCAGCTCATAGAAGAGAAGAGGGAAGATTATTCTGAGGCACAGGAGTGGTTAAGTAACTTGCCCAAGGTCACATAGTAGATAGCAGGGCCAAGAGGTCAAAATCATGCTTTTGCCAAGCAGTCTGCTCCGACACCACTCCTCCACATGCCTCTAAGAATCTTGTGTTGAACTCAGTTTGGATGATTCATGTTAGACCATTTTTATTATTCTTTTTCTGTCGACTTTTTCAAGTTTAGTTTGGAATAAAAATGTCCACAGGAGCTCAAATGATGGTTGCACGATGATTAGTGAATTAGTTAAATTGAAATTTCCGCGATCTGATTACTTCCAGAGCCCTAATTATTGTGATTTGTCCTGTCATAATGATTATAAATGATTATAAGTGATTTGTCTGGGCATTGATTTTGAAGACTTTCAGAGCAATCAGATCCACTATGCTCCAACGTGGATCTTTAAAAATGTTGTATATTTTAATTCATATATTTTAAAGGAAACAGCATCCATCTAATTCATCATTAGTAGGACTGAGATTAAAATATGAAGAGCGATAGTGAGCAGACCTCTCCAAGCCCTCATTCAAGCTGCTCTTCTCATGGGAACAATGTCCAAGAAGGATGCTAGACCAACTTGAGGTAATCTTGTCATACTTGTGAGTTTAGAGGAATACAAGTATTTTAGAAGATATTCAGGAAATAAAATCATGAAAATTTTCTTTTAAGGTTCATAAAAAAGATAAGACACAGTCACAGAGTTAGACAAAGATATTTTGGGGAGAAAATTGTGAATACTAAAGTACCTTTAGAAAAATTCTCTAAATGAGTATTAGAAGAAAGAGGAGACAGCGTAGGAGGAGAGAGGCTAGATTCAGACTTAAATTCACGGTCATCTTTGGATTCTGCCATTTTGGGTAAACCAGTCTTGCATTTCAGTCATCTGGTGTTTGTTTCTTTTCACTGTGAAGATTCAGCCTTTAAAACAGAAGCTGACAGGCTATGCTCTGTTAATCTAGCCTTCTGGGAACTGTCTTCAGTTGAATAATAGCAATGAATCAGTAAACTCACTCCTGCTTTCGATGCTCGTTCATCTCAACTAAGTGGCAGCAGAGAACGTAAATGAGCCATATAGAAGTGCAGCTCACAAATAACTTCAACCTGGAGTTTTGAGTCATGTTACTTCTGGTTTTTTTTTTAAGTTTTATTATGTTCATCATGAAGTCTAATGGAAGGTATTTGCACTTGGAGAGGAGGAATTATAAGGTGAAAAATTTCCAGAATCTATGTTATTTAAACGGTAATCTGAAGAAGCTCTTTCTCAGAAGTAAGATTATTTTATACATGCCATAGAGGAGAGTCCTAATCAGAAATCTTGAACTAGTGTATATCAAGAAGAGTTTTGCAACTAATTCTTTATATGTCATATGTTCCTTTTGATATTCTCTTGTGACATATGTAGGTTATAACATATGAATTAGCTCTTCGTTGTATTTAATTGATCATTTATTATGTAATGTTTGCTTTACTTTGTAATTGTTTCACATATACAAGTATTATTTCCACTCAGTTGTGAGACACACTGGGGCCTTAACAGAGAGGGAGGGAAGAAATGATATAGACAGAATCAGACTAATGGGATTCTCCTTGTGGTTTCCACATGGGGAAAGCTGGTATTTTACTTATTTATTTATTTATTTATTGTTATTTTATTGAGGTCATATTGGCTTATAATATTGTATAAATTTCCGGTGTACATTATTATATTTCAGCTTCTGTATAGGCTGCATCGTGTTCACCACCAATAGTCCAATTTTTATCCGTCACCATACATATGTGCCCTTTTACCCCTTTCACCCCCCCCTTTCCTCTCTGGTAACCATCAAACTGTTCTCCTTATCCATGTGTTTGTTTATCTTCCAGATATGAATGAAATCATACTGTGTTTGTCTTTCTCTGTTTGACTTATTTTACTTAGCATAATACCCTCAAGGTGGAAGGCTGGTGTTTTATATAACAGTGAGTAGGGAACAGCAGTGACCTGGGCCACAACCAGGGTAGAGCTGCTGTCCCAGAGGTCTAATCTGTTGAAAAAGACATGGAATCAGGAAGTCACTAGACAGGAGTAAGGATACAGTTAAGGGAATGCTATCTATCACCTTAGTTTCAGGGAGTTCTAGCTTTAAGTAAGGTCCCAGCTGGCATTTTAAGGGTGGAGGGAGTGTGTCTATTCCCTGAGGATGGAGGGCTGTTGATAAATGCTTCATGGGTTCCCAGTCCAGCCAAAACGTAAATTTCAGGGCAGAACTCCAGCCCCAGTGGTAGGAATAGTACATTCTCTCAGGAAAACAAAGGGCCAGTCTTCAGGACAACAGAGAGTGTGACCAGGCCTTATTCGAAGCCTAGCGGACATTGGATTGTGGATACTGGATTTGGGGCAGAAAAATAAATTCCATCCCCCTCTGCTGGTAGTCTTGGGGTTCATTGTCAGTTAGGATTTATTCAGGTGTTTGGAGAGGTTAATTTTTCAGATAAAGACTCATTGATAGTGGCAGCGCCTCAGCAGGCAGGAAACCAATGATTATAATATTTTAAGGATAGGGTCTGGCTCAGTGGTGTAGTGGTTAAGTTTGTGAGCTTTGCTTCGGCAGCCCAGGGTTCATAGGTTCAGATCCCAGGCACGGACATACACACAGCTCATCAAGCCATGCTGTGGCAGCATCCCACATACAAAATAGAGGAAGATTGGCACAGATGTTAGCTCAGCAACAATCTTCCTCAAGAAAAAAGAGGAAGATTGGCAACAGATGTTAGCTCATGGCTAATCTTCCCCACCAAAAAAAAAAAGGATTTTAAAGATTAATGTGTCTATTTCTATCTCCACTCACAGAGCCTAGCATGGCATTAGAAAGGCAGATGCTCAGAGTAGGTATTGAGTTGATATTTGTGCATCGTGCGGTGTGGTTCCCTAAGTTTACCTAAGTAAACAGTGTAAATCCACATCTAGAACAACCATCTCCTCTGCTTAGAATGGTTTTAGGATAAATTTAGACTAAAGACCTAGTTTCTTCTCCTAAGTTTGATAACGGTCTTTAAAAATATTTCCTTTTAGTATTCCATTTACTGCACTCAAATAATGACTTTAATCTTCTTTAAAATAGAATTAAACCCCATACTCATTTCTCTACACCCGTGGATTATCAAGAACGCAATTGTGGTGAGGTTTGCCACACTGGAAAATTAGCATTACTGAGACTACATTTTGGCCAAGTTCAGAGTTAAGACACTGCTGTCGTTATTAAAATGAGATATTTTTCTTTTCTTTCTTTCTTTTTTTTTTTTTGTGAGGAATATCAGCCCTGAGCTAACATCTGATGCCAATCCTCCTCTTTTTTCTGAGGAAGACTGGCCCTGAGCTAACATCCATGCCCATCTTCCTCTACTTTATATGGGATGGCGCCACAGCATGGCTCGACAAGCAGTGCGTTGGTGCACGCCCGGGATCCGAACCGGCGAACCCTGGGCCGCCTCAGCGGAGCGCATGCACTTAACCGCTTGCGCCACTGGGCTGGCCCCAAGATATTTTTCACGTATACAAATGATGCTACTAAAAACTATTGGAAGAAGTACCCCTTGAACATTACAGGGTTGATTTGTCCTGTGTCGTTCACATTCCCTCAACTTGTCAACCTTATGAATGTCACGTGGACTTACAGCTAGTGGTGAATTTTGTCATTAGGGGTAGTATGTTTTTTTCCACTTGCCCACATATAATTCACAATTCGGTGTAACCAAGCATATATATTTTCCATTGTATTCCATTTGTTTTTTTCCTGCATAGGGGCTCTGTTAGCCATGGTTTCCTTTATAAAATTTGTACTTTCTGAAAAGTCCTTAGTATTTGCTAAGTATTTACTAACTTGCTCCTTTCACATATATGAAACCAAACTCAGAGAGTTGAAATAACTTTTGCCTGAGGTTCAACAGTTGCTATTGCCTGGATCCAGGTATCCTATTTTCCAAACTAGTTTTTTTTCTTTTATACCCCCTACCTCTGATTTGCAAACCATTGGTAAAGTAAGCAATGTTTGAAATTTGAAATTCAAGTGTTTGAATTCAACACTTGTTGAAATGTCTTTTACCACCATCTATAATCAATGGATTTGTACGATCCCTACCACTTGCTTCTCAACTTTTTAACTGTTTACTGATATCTAAGTCCATTGTCAATCTGTGTTATAACATCCAGATGTCTGAAATACTCTGCAACAAGATATGTTTCTATGAAATTAAATACTCAAATGAAAAATAAAAAAATGTTAGCCAAATAGCTGGATATCTTCTAACTTCCCACATTTATGGCATTCTGTGGAGAAATGTTCCAGATAAATGCTTAAAAATTTTAACCTTCATATGAAAGTGCCTTCCATGTAGATACTTCCTAAAGACTTCCCCATGTTATTATGTGTAAGAACCGGAAAGACTAAAGCTCCCACTCCAGAAATAATGATTTAATTAATGTTTTTAAACCGATCTTTCTCATTACCTCATCTCTTACAATGTAACTACATTTACATGAGCATTGTGTTTCCCAATGGTATCTTCGGGTCTGTATCATCAACTACCTAACATAACCATTAAGCCATTAACCATTAACCATTATTAATTTAATACAGCAAATAGAAAATGAATGATTACCAATCATTATCAAATAATATTTACCTAGGGCCACAAAGTTATCAGTTTATATATCTCTGCCTGTCATTTTTCTTTGTAGATGATATTGTACTAACATACTCAAGTTAACTTTATTTAAAATTATATTTTGTATGGCAACACAGCCAGTAATTGGCCTTGTTTGGGCATCTTTTTGAAAGGGATATTAAAATTGTCATTTGAGTTGAAGCTAAGTTTATATCTTTAATAATGCCTCAAGGACTTATATGGTTTTAGAGTTTTATAAATTACTCTTATAAAGAGAAGAAACAATTAGCTGAAAATAATTGAATTTATAGTATGGCTTACTAAATAATATTTAGCTTAATAACTCATGTATATAAAATTAATTTATAAAAATTATATATGTAGTTAATTTAACATATATCCACTCATTTACATGTACATACTCTTGTTCATATATTCAACACATATTTACTGAGCACTTTACTCGATTCCAGGCACGTTGCTAAGACAGGAAATACAGCATGAACAAGAAAAACACGACATCTGCCTTTATAGACCCTGCCCAGTACAAAGAGTGTCTCTAATTTCTACTCCTGCTACCTTGGCAGACATCACTAATCAACAAAGACAGTCTTGCTTCTGAGATTGGATTTCCTCGACTCAGTGCTCTCTGGCAGGTACTATGACTGGATCAGAACCGGCATGGGAATTAAACATACGTGGCTGTCTATTACGTGTATATGTAGCACTCTATGAGAATGGGTTTTCAACCTAGAGAAGCAGGCACGATAAATAACAAGAACCAAAGTAAAGTTTGACACAGACCACCAAGATGAAAATTATTAAGTCAAGTTTGAACTTTTTATTTGGGAACTGGGTTGCATGATGTTGGGTTTCTTTCCAGGGGCCTCACTGAAATAAAAAATTGACATCGTTCTGTATTTCTATATAGAAATGGCATTAAGAGCCGCATTCCTCTTAAGGAGTCCTATCCTCTTCACCCAAGGCTATTGAGAAGTGCTTTCAGGGACGACGTGGCCACTTTGCAGTTAAAAGGCCACTTTTAAAGAGAAAGCTGAAGTGACTTGTGTGGAAGAGGAGAAGTCTGCAGCTGGGAAGAAAATGCTTCCCTCACCAACACAAGTCGATAAGGGTGTGAATGCTGGGTCAGAGGGCATCAGACTGATGACATTTTAAAATCAATCCTGCCCAAGGAGTTTTCCTCCCTACCAAACGGTAACAGGCTGAAAGGTGTACCACCAGGGATAGAAACTGAAGTGGGACAGGACGCTACAGACTCAAGGAAAGACACTACCCATGTCACGGGAGTTGCCACTGATGGGGCCTAGCAGAGGAAACTTCAAAGAGCTCACAAAAGCACCTGCAGGAGAAAGTCAACTTTAAAACGTCTGCAAGGTCTAGAAGGCTGACACCTACCTATGGCAGTGATGGCCATGTAAGAGCTATCATCATTCCAGTCACATTTATATCCAACCCCCAACCCCAGATGGTGGGAGCAGGAAGAAATCTTCCCCACTGCTTGCTACAGGCCCTAGCTGAGGGGTGAACGAAGATTTAACTTTAAATCACGTTAGAACATTGTTTTTTTTTTTGGTAAGGAAGACTGGCCTTGAACTAACATCTGTGTCAATCCTCCTCTATTTTGTATGTGAGACGCTGCCACAACATGGCTTAATGAGCAGTGTGTAGGTCCTTGCCAGGGATCTGAACCTGCAAACCCCAGGCCACCAAAGTGGAGTCCACGAACTTAACCGTTATGCCACTGGGCTGGGCCCACAAGTTAGGACGTTTTTAATATTATCTAGGAAAGGAAATTTACATTACTTGAGATCGTATTTGTTACTTAAAGTTATCATAGGCCTTTCTGTTATTTAAGAGTGACCAAAACGATTGTAGAAATGTCTTCATTGCCACTCATGGGCAGAGGATGGACTGCAAGTACTGAATGGGTTTAATGGGACTGTGGGAAACAAAAATAATACTGCTTATATAATTCACTTATTTATTCATTCATTCATCCAGCATGTATTTATTGAACTCCTACCGTGTGCCAGGCACTGTTCTAGGTACTGTATATATGTCAGTGAAGACAACATATTAAAAAAAATCTACTTCACAGAGATTTATAGTTAGGGAGTGTATGTTCAATGTCCTGGAGTTGTATACACATAAGCACACATAGATGGATAGATGATGGATGATAGAGTGAGTTATCCAGACATTCTACTTATTTTCTATCACTTCTTTAAAGTTTGGGTGAAACCTTAAGCTAGTACAGCTAAGGGAAATGTAATTCTGGTCCTCTGTTGATTTGATTATATGTGAAGTTGTCCTCCTATGTTCTATGCTTGTCTTCATTCAAACTGTCATATTCTTGTATCATGGTTGCTAAATTAATTACAGAACTTTTCTAGTCTGTAAAGTTTAACTTTAAAGTACTGCTATTCTTCAATTATGTATATAACTCAATTTATTTTGAATGTTTTTTGCAATGCTACAAGTTTCTGCTTAAAACTGTTTCTGCATGATTTGTTACATAAAGATGGGCCATTTTCCTACTCTTTAGTCCACAAGACCATTGGGAAGAAATTTGGACTCTGGTGACAGTTTTTTTGTTGGTTTCCCAGCAAGGATGAATTAGCAGGATTAGTATTATATGCAGTATAGTCAGGTTCTGAGCTGGTAATTTACTTGCACCATTCCACTATCCTTGCCCCAACACCGCCCCGCCCCCATACACAGCCTGCCTATTAGTATAGGACTGGAAAAAAGAGCGTTTTGACTTGCGATGGGGAGAGAAAAATGTTCATGTTGAATATTCTACTACTGTGTAAAATCTCTATTCTACTGTGTAGCTTTTGTCTGAAAAATTTGCTGTATAATTCTTTTATGTTTATTTATGTATGATGGAACAAATGCAAGACTGATGAAGTTCAAATTTTAAATTTGAAACATTTTGATCATTTGGCAGAAGGAAAATGAAAACTTTTTTATTAAAACATTAAAATACTTATTAATTGATATTTTAAATAATAAATTTATAAAATATATAAAACTTTAAAATCTGCTAGATATTTACTGATTAAAAAACCTTTTTATGAAAACATCATGTCTATTTTCTACTCATATCATTGCAGCTGTTGCCAAGTTTCAATTCCATAGGCTTTTTTAAATACCGTATTGATGTTCTTTATACTGTCATTTGAAATTTTTTAAAGTTTTAGTTCTTACTTGTAAAGTAAGAGCCTCTCAATGTTTTAGTTAATTTAGCCATTATTAAAAACCAATTGGGTTGAGCAATGTTTATTACATATTGGACCACTTCTACCTGAGAATATTGATGAATAACCTCTTACTCTCAGTTTAAGTTAATTCAATGAAAACATTCTTGCTTTCTTACTATGTGGACACAGTATTATTCTCTGCGTCAGCTAAAATACAGTACCTGTGTTAGAGAAGCTTATCATCCAATGTGTTGTGAGGAAAGAGATATGTAAATTTGTAATTTATACTTTTACAATGCAAAGGGTATAAATTTATAATTTCAATAAAATTTCTTAAGAGCTGTGGTAAAAATATGGGCAGATTATTACTTATTTCTTATTTCTAATCTCCACCTAATTCCTATTAATAACAAGGTGAGCACTTTGACGTGAGACAAGAGGTTACAAGAAAAGGTTACACATAAAATTAATAGTGGAGTATCAGAAAGATTATAAATGCTCATGTGGTATGTGTGAATTGTGAAGTGTGGATGTTAATCCTCAAGAAATATGTGTTAATAAACAACATATATCAAATATACTGATTAAAACTGTCTGATTAATTCAACAGTAAATGCTCTAGAGGCATTAAATTGAACTTTTAAAGAATTATTATCTACTTGAATCTTTTTAATTTCACAAATGCTTCTAATATATTATTTACCACTCACTAGTTTTTGAAATCACAAGAGTGATATTATTTGGATACTTTAAAAAATACATACCTAGAGATAAACTAATAAAATAATAAACGTTTCTTCTTCCAACAATTTAGCCTACCTTTCTAACCTTACTTCATAGGTAGCTGTGATGCACAAGTAAGTCTCTGGAGGTATTGTAATAGTACAGTGCCTGGTTTCAAAGTGTGTATTCATACAAAATTCCCTTTGCTTACCACTTGGAGCTAGAATTCTGAGAATCATACACATGATAAACGTATTTCAGGAAAAGAGACTATGTCAGCCTGCCACCACAGAAGATACTTATGTCGTGAAGTAAGTTCACACACCCAACCAATGCTGGAGCATTCCAGAATAGAAACCTGTTTTTTATGGGGCCAGGAGACCTAAGAACATAAAATATCCATAGAATTTGGCTTCATCTAAACAGTAATGTTTTATAAAGTACAATAATACATTTTATCAGTTTCACGAGTAAAGGTAAAAGATTTTGGGATGGGATGAACCCATAGCAATTGAAATTATGATCATCCACAGACTTTTGAAGGTCAAGATGATTCTCTATCCATAGAGCATAAGTAAAACAGAAATTTGCAGTTGCATGTGTGGGTAAGCATTTTAATATAAATAATATTAAATTAGATGTGGCCATTCTACTGCGTATTGCCATATCTTTGTCTCACTCAACTTGCATGTACCATTTCTTTCTTTTCCTTAAGGAAGTGAGATGGAACCAGGAAATCTGTATGTCTGGTATGTATGCAGGGGGCACAGACAGAGAAGGAAATGAAGTGTGAGAGTCAGCATAGGAGAAAATAGGAGTCCAATATAAACTATAAGAAGGTAGAATCGTACTGTTTTTTTAGACGTTATACGTCAAGGTTGTTGTTGAGTTCCTATTTTTTAGGAGCTTTTGTGGTATTTCTTGGATTTGACCATATTTTGGTCCTCTGGATCAATAGGGCAAGTGTTTTGAAGTGTGTTCTATGTGTAGCTTTTTTGGGTGAATTTTTATTCTTATACAGAGATTTGTAAAATCACTAGCTGGTTGGCTGACTGTGGATCTCTCAGTCATTGTTGACACTTTCCCACAGATGCAGGAAAATATGATGCAATTTGACCTCCTGTCATGTGGACCTTCATGCATCTTTTCTATACGAGAGATTTCCTAATATAGTTTATTAATCTAAAACTGAGCAAACATTATTAAGCAGCTCTTGAATAGTTTTTAAGCAAAGTGTATCATAATGGTTCAATACTTCTTTTCCTCACCTGACCCGAAAACACCCTCTTTTAATCTGTCGTCATCAACAATTCCTTATTCTATACAATATTTAGGTAAAGGACCACAGGAAAGAAATGTGGAATTAGTTGTAGAGATAAAGGCCATCTTAGTGGGTTGGGAAGTTGGATATACCGAGCAAATTCTATAGATAGAATTTTGTTAGATGGAATCAAATATCTCACAGATAAGAAATTATCCCTAGAAATATGCCAATTTTATATAGAAAAGTGGCTAATTTTTGTGGAGATTCTGTCTCTAATTTCAGTGCATTTAGACAGAGAATCCTTTGTGTATATATGTATACAAATAAACTTGTCATCTGAACAATGGTCTAAAAGTAAGACTGTGGAAATATCTTTGGAATATATAAACTTTCTTTTTAGAGGAAGTGTTCATTTTCCATATCTATTTAAATAATTCTTTCAAAAAGCATTTTGTAGACTTTCTGAGTGTACAGGATATTAGATAGAAATCTAAATTATATTCTAGCGTCTGAAGTGTACGTGTCTTTAATACACCACGGTCACTTCAAAAGAGGTAATTCTTGCTGCCTCATTTGTAATTCTGTGATGTATATTCTGAAGTTCTGCAAATTGACTATGATCGTTACTACAGTATTAACATCGCTATATATCTCTTTGTTTAGTTTACATGCTTAATTAATCATGTTTCATTTTCTTTCTGGTTTTCATAGCAGTTTCTCTTATTTTTAAATTAAATAACTTTTGAAAGAGAACATCCTCTGAGGACTCACTTATTCTCCTATCTTTACAGAAATTCCGTCTCAAAAGAGGCAAATTAGCTCAACATTGAAGCCAAGACAAGGAAAAGTGGCGTTGGGCACAGAAAGGGAATACTGACCGGGATTTGAAGATCAAAACTTTTGAAGTATGTTTCTGCCACTTACTGTGTGGCCTATGGGAGTGTACTTCATCTTTCTTTGCTTCATTTCACCTGTCAGTTAAAAAGGGCACGATATTTATATCCAGAGTGTCTTGTAAGTCATTCATTTTTCGATTTTTATAATGAAATCTGTGTTCATATTGAAGCAAGCCTGTATCATTAACAAATGATATGGTCACAATGAAAAACTCCCTTCCTATGCAGAAACCCCAAGGGACAGCTTCATCTCCTATTATTCAGCTTTACACCTTTGCAAATGGATGAGCCTGGCACTACCTCCTGAAGGTCAGGACACAAAGGATTTGCTGACTCAGCCTGAAAGTATGAAGTCCTAGAGTTTCAGTCTAATCTACCAATTTCAAACGCCTACTCTCTAGTCTTTAGGAGAAATAAAGCCTGGGAACACTTAGGAAAAAATAAAAGAGCCAAGAGTTTTATCCACAATATCTGTTTTCTAGGACACTATTATTCAATAGCCATACTGGAGAAATAAGAGGTCAGATGTAACTCACCTGGTTCTGGAATGTTCTTAGAACCCTAGTCTTCATCACTGTGAACAACTCAAGAAACCAGTCTTTCTCCTGTAGCTGTTAGTTCATATAGAATAAGGTGATACAAAGAAACTCTTGATTAATTAGACTTATAGCATCTAACTTTTAAAAATATCTGGTCCTTTTGTTCTTTTGCTTATCTCCTTTCTAGTGTGGCACTGTGATGGATAATATTAAAAATAAGATCTTAAAACCAAATCAGTCAATTCTATTTATCATTCATAGAGCAAATATTTTTAGGGAGGCAAAAACTGTAACGAAGACTAAAATTAAATTTGGGGACTATTTCACTTATAACTGTAAATTTTCTTCACGTTATTAGTAGCCTACTTTCTTTAATAATAATGAGTATTACTATGACTATTGCTGTTAATTCTGTGACTTAAAATTTGTTTACTACTTCCCACGCAGTGCCAAGCACTGAACTAAGAATTTCACACGCTGCACTCAGTATTTCACCCAACATTCCTATCTGGTGGCCATTGCTATTATACTCATTTTATAGATGAGGCATAGGGGTTAAAAAACATTAAAAAGCGAGGTCTCATCACCAGTAACTGCTAGAAACAGCATTCCAACCCAGCTTTGTCCAATTTCAAAGTTGTACTCTCTCTTAATTACCATGCAACATCCTGTCTGCTAAGCAACGTGACGCTTATGAATGTCGATTTAGGATTAAAATCATTCCATAAAATGGATTTTGTGTGTGTGTGTGTGAGGAAGATTGGCCCTGAGCTCACATCCATTGCCAGTCTTCCTCTATTTGCTGAGGAAGATTAGCCCTGAGCTAGCATCTGCGCCCATCTTCCTCTACTTTATATGGGACGCTGCCACAGCACGGCTTGATGAGCGGTGCATAGGTATGTGCCCAGGATCCGAACTTGCGAACCCGGGGCCACGGAAGCAGAGCACACAAACTTAACCGCTAGGCCACCACTGGGCTAGCCTCTAAAATGGATTTTTGATATAATGAAAATTACCAATGCAATCTGTGAATTTTATTGCCTAAAGAAGAAAAGAAACCTCTCCTCTTCTATGTGAGCATGAATGAAAGCTGCTTTGCTCTCCCCAGTTCTCCTCTTGTGCCTGCTTCCCCCAAATCTGCAGTCTGTGTTTAAAATCTCCACAGAATTCTCCAGTCTCCTGCGGGGACAGCAGGAAGGACTGGGAAGAAAGGCGGACACTGATTACGTGAGAAAGGCAGTTGAAATGATAGACACAACCTGTCAAAATTTTCTGTTATTAATTGTGAATACCCAAACATTAGTTGGCTGCTCTTTTGTGTGTTTCTCAAAAGTGTGTTTACTAATTTTCTTTTAAAACAAATTTTTATTTTCATTTAAGTAATATATGCATATAGTACAAACGTAAATAGTAAAAACGAAAGGATATATAATAGGAAATGTCAGTCTTCTTTCTGTTGTATCTCTCCCCACTCTCTAGTATGAAAGTCTAGAATGAAAGACATTCCATTCCTTTGGCTCATTCCACTGGTGGTAAACCTCCGTATCTCTAAATGGTATGCTTATTAGGCTACCACTTGACTTTTTAACTGCTGACATTATCTATTTCCATCCTACTATAAAAAGCGCAATATGAATATAATTATTTCACAATTTTGACTAAGTCAACATAATATAATATTGGTCACTGATGAGCTAATTAGTGTCCTAGAAAATTCACACACATACTTTTATATATTTTTTAATATATAATTTTCTTCTCCATTTTCTCTGTTTTCTGTCTCTGGAATGCTTATTTTTCAGATTAATTCTCCAACTTTCTAAATTGCTTCTCAATTTTTTAAATCTTTTTCTTATGTATTCTTAGAACTATCCTCTTCTTTATCTTCCAAGCTTTTCTATTTATTGATTTTTTCTTCCTGAGGAAGAGTCACCCTGAGCTAACATCTGTTGCCAATCTTCTTCATTTTTTGCTTGAGGAAGATTAACGCTGAGCTAACATCTGTGCCAGTCTTCCTCTATTTTGGTATGGGATGCCTCCACAGCATGGCTAACAAGTGGTGTAGGTTTGCACTCAGGATCCGAACCCACAAACCCGGGCCGCTGAAGCAAAACTCAACCTTTACGCCACGGGATCGGTCCCTATTTATTGACCTTTATGTATCAATTTTCAAATACTATTCTTTGGTCTCTAATTATGCCTATTTAAAGCATCTGATTTTATAATTTAGTGGAAGCAATATCTTCTCTAATCCCTCTGAGGATATTGATTGCAGAGTTTGCTCCCCCTTAGTGTGTGTACATGTGTCTCTATATTTGCATATTTGTTATTTGTTTTGCTTTTGTATCTTTTGAATTTTACATTTTCTTTCAATGTCTCCTGATTTTTTACTACAAACATTATTATTATTTTTTTTGCAAAGAAATTAGCCCTGAGCCAACATCCGTTGCCAATCTTCCTCTTTTTGCTGAGGAAGACTGGCCCTGGGCTAACATCTGTGCCCATCTTCTACTTTATATGTGGGACGCCTGCCACAGCATGGCTTGATGAGCGGCATGTAGGTCCGCACCCGGGATCTGAACCCATGAACCCTGGGCCACCGAAGTGGAATGCACGATCTTAACCACTATACCAACGGACCAGCCCCTAGAAACTTATTTTTGAAAAGCAAGGCATGAAAAAACTGTTGAGAAACTCTGTTTATGAGGAGAAGACTTATTGGTTGGTGGAATTGCTATGGCACAATTGGGTTCAATTTAACTTTTCCACTGGGGACATCTAAACATCAGTATCTAGAGGTCATTCAGAGCATGATCTTCTGAGAATTCTTTCTCCATCTCCTGCTGTGGGCAGGGTGGAGTGTGGGGGTGCGTGAGAAGAGATCCAAGCTTGGCCACTAGTATTCTGAAATAGGACAAGAGAAAAGAGTTGAGAATCCCACAGTTCTCTATTTGCATTTCACTAAATCCCATCGTTCATAGCCATTGTTCACCCCAGTTCTCTACTGTGCTTTGTCTCCTGAAGTCTAGAGCATCTTTAAATTATCCACAAAATAGCCTCCAGCCTCCTGGGGGGGAGGTGGTACGGTTGAGGAGAAAATCATCAGTTTCGCAAGTGAAGGGCTCAGGGGTTGACCATTCTAAACACAGACTTTCAAGCAAGGCTTGTGGATGAAGTCCTGCATCTCAACTCCGTCTCCTGCAATTTCCAGTACCTGCAGCTCCCAAGCATCTTGGGGGTTCTATGGGCAATGTGGCTCTTGTTTCACTAGGTTCCTTACTCCAGGTGATTGGGTTGTAACTAACTCTGCTCTGCTTAGTCATTTTTCAATCCTTCTTTGCTCTGTGTCTTCCAAATTTTTGTTTGAACTTCTCATCTGCTATTTTCTCTTTTCTCATTGTCTTTTTTCTGGATGATAATAATGTTTTTATTCCATTATTTTCGTTTAAAGGAGTTTCAGGATGGAGAGAAGAGAATCGTGTGTGGGAGAGCGGACTTTTTTTTTTAACAACAAGTGTAATTTACTTGTTTATTTATTATTTAGTTAGCTATTTATTTGGTTAGAAGACTTTAATTTACCTCTCAAGTCATTATAGCCCATCACTTTAGATAAAAGCATTTGTAACAATATAGAGGATTTTAATAAAACAATTAATGTGATAATTCAAATACGTATATGCAAGACCCTATAATTATATGGCTTTCCAAGAAGCCATGCTATATTTATAAAATTTTTATCATACACTGGAACATAAAGAAAATTTTAATAATTTATTCCAAAACAAATAAGCATAAACTACTTTTCTGATCATAGTGAAAACAAATAAAATCTATAACTGAAAGAAAAAAAAAAGCTAAATCTCTATCATGACAATGGAAGAAATAATAAGAGATATAGAGAAAATAAAATAATTTTGGGGGTCCCCATAGCTCAATATATGCAAATGTAAAAATGGATGAAATAGATGGTTTTCTAGGAAAACATAAATTAAGATATTGATCCCACAAAAATAGAAAAATTTTTAGCAATCCATTTACCATAAAATAAACAAAATGTATTCATTTTTTAAACATAATTTATTTTTAATTGCACAAATATTATATATATCTACCTGCTTTTGACCAAGTTTGAGCAATACAAATAAAACCTTTTCCACTACAATCAAATTCAATCCCCTCCCCTTTTCTTAATAATAATAAAGTATTACTAATTTAATGTATTCTTCAATGATTTATAGAATGTATGTAACAGATTTGATTCTTAATATTTTGTAATAGCTTATGATTCACATTTCTTTAGTGTGGTGGTTGCCAAGTATGGTCCCCTGATTAGCAGCATCTGTATCACATGGGAGGTTGTTAGAAATGCACACCCTTGAACTCCATCCCATACCTACTACTGAATCAGAAACTCCAGAAGTGCGGATCAGCAATCTGATGCACTCTGAGGTTCAAGAACCGCTGGCCTTGACTGTTTACAGTGAGGGTGGTAAAAAAATCTTATGAAAATTATTATTTTATGTGTGTTATGAAGTACAGTACAGGGAAGGAAGTTAGAAGCAATAGAGGTTGTGACCAGATGTATGCATATTAGATATCAGTAATTTATTCAGGTGCTTAATAAGTTATATTAAAAATGATGACTGGAATGATTATTTTTGTTTCCAGTGACTATGACAAACTCCAATTCTTGACTATAATTCCAAAAGAGCAGAGTGTTAGATAATGTTCTGAGATGACAGAACGTGATGCTTACCATCTCTTGGAAAATTAGAAAAGTGAATACTTTTCATTATAGGTCAATGAATTGAGATAGATGCTGAATTGAGATCTTAGACAGTTTAATCCCAGTCTTATGGTGGGGTTCAGGGAAGAGGAAATACATAGACTCCTCTCTCCCTCCTACCCATCTCTAGAGAAGCAGCAGGAGCAGGAGTGACATCCCAGTGACACCATCTTTGAGTGCTCGGTATGTGCTGGACAGATGCAAACACTTTGCATCACAATCTCTTACCACTGAGAGGATAAAATTACATTTTTGGCTGTTTCTGTTCCAGTTATATATCAAGATTATATTTCCCTTTACATATTGGTGAAAACCTCAGACTAAGAATATGGAGATTTGGATGCTTGTAGAGACTATGCTGTTTCTGAAGAAGCTATGTGCCGCTGGGAAAATTAGTTGTGCCTTCTGGTCCTTAGTTTTCTCATCAGCAAAACAGAGATTAGACTGTATGGTCCTCTGGCATCTAAGATCCTGAACATTAGTGATGAAATGTAGAAGGAACTTTAAAAGAAGAAAACGCCTCCAGGAAATTGGTCCCCCTCAAGTCAGAGATACTCCAGAGCCTGAAAGAGTCTGTCTCTCATTTCACGTTGGAGGACCTCATGACCCATGACTTGTCCCGTCTTTTCTTCCTTCTTCCACAGCCTCTGGCCAGGTCACATCTCTTGGGCTGCACTCATCTGAACAGACCTTGCCGAGAGAACACAGGCCAGAGCAGCAGCTGGCTGAGTGGCCGTCACCGGTTGGGGGGTGACTGGATTTCCAGAGGAGCTCTGCTCTGGCTCCTGATTAGCGAGGAGTGATGCAGATGGGAGGTCTTGGCCTGGCCGAAAGAACGTTCTTTCACGTCTAGCCAATTCTCAGCATTCCCCACGGAATGTGCCATGCTGGCTACAATGATGATGATAGGCAACAAAGCCTCAAGCACACTCCTATCTCCTAATCTGAAAATTCCAGGGTTCTAGAGGTGCAGTGGTATTTCTCATTAGGTGACAGGCAGCTGAACACTCACAATTTGACTGAGAAAAATGGAATTATTTTATAGTCCAATGGGCTCCAAATTGTTACTCTACTCAGATCTTTATTGCTTGGTGCTTGTTAATTTAATAAACAATCTCCATCACTAGGACAGAAAACAAATAGGTTTTATAAGTGAAGATCTAAAAACTGAAGTGGTAATAACATAACTGAGAACAGAGTTTCATTTATTTTTCTCAGTGTCAGACTGTAAATCTGTAACTTCTGTGCAAACAAACCGATATGGTCTTCTTCTGAAGGCCATAATCGGAATGACAAAATTGTGGAGTCTTCATTGACTGTACTATTACGGAAACAGACAGGGGGCCGCAGTAATTTAGTTTTTCCAAGAGTTGTTATTGGAACAGGTAAGCCAAAACATCAGGAAATTTCTACAATACTTCTCCTCACACACTTTGCCCCCAAACATTGCTTCTTCTTTGGAAAAATCACTTTGCTAAAATAGCGTTTTATTAAAGAACGTCTGTCCCATTGAGCAACTTTACAGTGAGCAATAACTATATTAATAAAGCCTCAAAGAATTGCTCTTTGTCATCCTTTTATTTGCAAAGGTCTCTGGGAGCCATGCCAGGAAAATACAGTAAAATTTACTAGCCTAAAAGTTGTGTCCTTCCTTCCCCTCTCTGTGTATCCATCTATGCCATTCTTTTTTTTTACATTTTTATTATTTTATTAGAAATTTGAGAGCCTTGCTGTAGTTTATTTGAAGACTGCATTACATTTTTAGTGTTATGGTTTTGTTTCAATGGTATAATATTATAATCTCTTTGTAAAACCATCATCTTTCTTTGAAGTTGATTCCACACATTTTCAATGATCTATATTTTCCAGATACTGATGCAGACCATCACTCCACTTCACAGGGCCCTCATCCTCGTCTTGCTACACTTCGCGTGGTTTCTTCCTCTCTCTGAATCACAAGTCACAAGGAGGCAGGGCCATTTCCAAAATCAATTCCTGGCAGACGAGAAAGGGCCTCCACGCATCAGGAAACCTTTTCAAAGGTTAACAGTTTATCCAAGGGCATTAATTAAACTTCTTTCATAAATAAAGCCTCAGTGCTGTCAAAAGGTAGAGTGCATGAGGAGACAATTCCAAGGCTAGAGCTTCCTTTGCAAAAAAGAAATGAAGCTCTTCACAGACAAAGCCTGTTAAGTGCATTCACTTCCAGATTGTTAGAGGTAACAAAGGAGAGGGAGAGATAGACAGTGGAAGATCCCTTAACTCAAGGAACAAAGGACGTTTCCTATATTCTCTGTCATAGTTTGTGTCTGAAAAATTCAAAGAGCACTGAAGATGGGGATAATTAAGCAAATGATTGATACCAAACCCAAACCGACTTTTTTAGGTTCATTTGTTATCAATTTCCCTCAGGGAGAGTATCTGTTTATTCCTTTTAGCATTGATCCCTGTGTACGAGATTAGAAATGACACAGCCTTTGTTAAGCAGTTTAAGAGAATTGGACACTTTTCTTTCCTCAGCTTTGACAGACGAGATTCTTTGCCAATTTATGAAAGGAGAAAAATGGAAAAATTATAGAATAAACTATTATCGTCAAGATAGTTAGAGAATTTTCATATTTAGGTGTGCTATCAGTGTTTGACAAAATAGCGTCAAGGGTGAGGAACCTGACTTTTGTTGTCACGTGGGTACTAAGCCATGTCAAGATGAAGTGCAGGCATTGGAAAATTGCGAGGGATGTTGGGCCAACAGCCCCAGAGCAGCTTGTTCATCCATGAGGCTGTACAGTATTACATATTTCTTAGATGGGAGTGAGAGACATGTCATAGATTAGGTAGAAAGTACACGATGCAGAAAGAAAAATCAGCTTAAAATATATTTAATAAAAATTCAAAAGATTGTTTAATTCAAGAGGTCTATTTTTTTGTCTTGAAATTATTCAACCTAATTTGAAGTGGAGACATGATAGCTGCTAAATCTTCCGAAGGGTAATTGACACAAGGGATGAAGTACAGTTAATCTCAAGCCTCAGCTTCAGACTTTATTTTTGGTCAGGTGGACTCTTTCTGGGCATCCATTTCCAGTGGCTCTTCACTCTCCTCTTTTTCTTGAACCTGTCCTATCTGTCTCAGTGGCTCACACTCCCTTGAAGATACAAATCGTTGAGGACAAAACAGAAAAATCAAATGGAGAGGATTATTTTCAAGGTGGATAGCGGCAGGGAGGGCCAGGCCTGGATACTGGCTAGGTGGATGAAGGTCAGTGAGAAACATGGAAGGGGCTGACCACCAGCCAGGTGCAGGTGATAGCATCACGCCGAATCCAAAGCTCCAGAGACAGGGTTAGGGCCTGAGGTGCAGCGGAGTCAAGAGGAGGTGAGAAGTAGCTTCTGGGACTCAGAGACTTGCTTTGTTCCATCCAGAGTGTATGTTTCCTGACTGAGACAGGATTGGCTTAAAGGGTAGAACAAGGATGGATAAAGATTCAGCTACATTTGATCACATCATATCCAAATCTTCTCCTCAGTGTAAGGGGAAGTAAGGATTATATGTAGGGCACAATACTGCAATGTGAGAATTATCTCATCTAAAACTAATCAGAAATTCAAACCCAGGGAGAAAGTGGGATTGAGGACCATGTAGGATGCTGGAGTTCACAATCCAGAAAAGAGACTAGAATTGTGGAATAGATGGTCGAGACACAAAGGTCAGATGAGGGATCCAAGAGTGCAGAATTGGAATATATGAAAATAAAAATCCCACAAAATAGAGGAATCCCTGACAATTTTGATCAAGAGAAGAAAGACACAAAAACATAATATTATGAATCAAAAGGGGCCCATACTATAAACAAAAATTAAAAAGATAAGAAGAATTGTATATTCCCACAATTTTAAAATCTGAGGTGAAACAAAAAAATTCCTGGAAAAATACAATGTGTAGAAATGATTTAAAGAGGATTAAAAACTCGAATAATCCTATAAGTATTAGAGAAATTGTTAGTCTTCAAATCTTCACATAAAATGAATAAATAAAAATAAAAAATAAAAATCTTCAAATAAACAGCAGAATCAGACGGTTTTACGGGTGAATTTTACCAAATGTTCAAAATGCAGAGTATCCTTTTTTTTTTTTTAAATTTAACAAACTCTTCCTAATGGTTAGAAAAGAGGGAATATCCCACTCATTCTACAAGAGAAGTATAAACTTTATATTAAAAGCCAAAAAAGACATGTAAAAAGAAAAATTAAGGTCACTTTTACTCATTAATATAGATGCAAAAATCCTAAAAGATAATGTATATTAAAAAACCAGAAAATCATATCCAATGTGTAGTAAAAGAGAGAATATACAAGTTTAAGATTGGGTTTATCCCAAGTATGCAAAAGAGGATTTATATTAAAAAATGTAATTCACATTAATAAACATTAGGATAGTAAGTAAAATTAACATTGAGCATTAACATATTAGAGACTCAGAGAAATCTTGCTATAGAAAAACCTATATAAACTTGTTCAACTTGGATTTTTCCAAAATGTACTTGAACACTGAATTATTGTTAAACTTATCATGAAGAATTCCTTAAATAAATATTTGCTATCAAACTCTTAAAAGATCATCACGACACACAGAATGTTTGAGTCTCTTAAGATAGATTCTACATATATAATTTCTCTTCTAGAAAAACGTGGTCTGGTGTACTGGAAGTGGCTCTGGGGCAGGAGCCATGAGATGGGAACTGCAGCCCTTACATTGCTGTTAATGAGCTAAGTGACCTTTAGCCTTACTTGCATCATAACTGTCTAACATACAAATGAAGAGGTTGGAGTACATAATCTTTATAGTGTATGTCACCCCTTTAGAGTTTTGAGTTCTCTAGATTGCAAAAATATAATTTTTTACACTTATGGTTTGTGCACATTTTTGTGTTTGTTTGTTGTACTTGAACGAAACTTGCCACATAAAAGGTCTTCTACTATTTTGATAAATTGTATAGTATCAATTGTCTAATAAAAAATTCCAATAATTTAGGCCTCTAACAACCATGATCCAGAGCCCAAGAGGCAGCACAAGGCCCTCCATGCTGAGTGCATGGTACTTTGGCATGGTCATTCTGCCATGCCTACCTTGACATGGGCGTGTTCACTCCAGCGTTATTTGGACACTGCATTTTTTGATGGAGTACGTAACTTGACATTCATGCTGATTTCATGGTCAAAAATAACACACCATTAAATTTTTCATTTAAAAATATCACTAATTTCTGTGTGAAGCATATAGTCCCCTCCAGTCTCTGACTCTGAAACCTGAGCTCCAATCTCTCCCTGAGTGATACACTGGCCTACAGGTTCAAAACGTCTTCTGGCTAGAAGACTACCCGACAAACGGTGGATACTGAATCAATGATTTTAAAGGGTTGAAGGGACGATTATTAGAATCTTACATTCTATACTGACTCCTTATACCCATTCTTGAAGGCAGGACTTTTTTCTTCTTTTTTTTAAAGTTGTGGTGTCTGTAGTGCTCAAAACAGATCTACGCCCATGGTGGATGGATTAATAAAGTAATTATTGTAATTGTTACAGTCTGAGAAAGGCTATTCAACGTAATACAATAGACATTTATTAAACACACATCATATGTTATCATATGATATATGTAGCATTTCAAGTAAAGTTATGGAATTATGTATAATACAAAGGATAAAAATAGTTGAGGACTTAGGCAAAGGGGAAGTGTGTATAAGAAAATAAAAAAGATAGCCTCTGAGGTGACCCCCAGTGACCTCATCTCTTGGTATCCAAGCTTTTGTGTAGTTTCCTCCCTTAGAGTGTAAACTGGACCTAGTGACTTCCTTCTAATAAATAGAATACACCAGCAGTGATGGGATACCCCTTCTGAGAGTAGGTTACAAAACCACATTAACTTGCATCCTGTTCCCTCTCTATTGCTTTCTCACTTTCTTGCTCAATCTGCTGTGCTCTGAGCTGCCCTATGGAAACGTCCTCTTGCCATGGAACTGAGGGAGGACACTGAGGACCTTAGTCCAACAAGCTATGAGGTGCTGGATCCTGTTAGCAACCATGGAATGAGTTTGGATTCTCCTCTCATCAAGCCTTCAGATGAGAACACAGCCTTGGCAAAAATTTAATCACAAACTCATGAGAGACCTTGAGGCAGAGGCACCCAGCTAGGCTGCACCCAAAGAAACTGTGAGATACTAGATATTTGTTGCTTTTAAGCCCTAACATTTTGGGAAATTTGTTATGCAGCAGTAGATAACTCACACAGTCAGGAATAAAATTAACACATTTAAATATGTATTGTTATTGTGTGGTTGATACACAATTGTTAGAAGCAAACCCAAGTCTTGTCTCTAAGTTAATAGAGAGCCAAAGCAAAGACAGACACCACCATTTACAAGAAACATAGTGTCCTGACGATAAATACAACTCCACTGTTTAGGAGAATCATAGCTTTTCTTCATTTTGGAGCTGGAAAAAATGTTTCCCATTAGTCCTATTAAGGCCATCCCTGGTGAAGGACTAGGTGATGTCTTACCCTCATCACTACAATGAATAAATGATGATCCATGGGCTCACTGTCAATTTACATATAATATCTCTCAATATATGTCAATGGCAGAGTGCTGAAGCTTTATTTGTGAGTGTTTTATAAAAGATTACAAAAACAGTGTAAACACACATTACTCTGATGGTCAGCCTTGACCTTAGGGTAAAATTTAGAATATGCAGATATATGGATAAATGGATGAATTCCAGCTCTATTCTTAATAAGAATTGGAGAACATAAACTTCAAGGTTGTAACCAAAGGCAAGAATTAAAAGTAAAGATATTTTCGCTGCAATTTTAAAAGAGGTTCATACTTTTAAGAAAAATCAACAGACCAAGAATCAAGGTCCTTTTATTAAAATTAAGTACAATGTTTGATGCTTTTGTAATACCAATCTAGACAAGGTACCACAAGGACAGCAACCCCCATACAGCTGACGTCCCAGATTGCCATGAGGCTCACAGACAGCCCCAAGGAACCTTCAGCGTGAGCAGGGCACACAGCTATGGGGCCTCCTGGCCCACCAGCATGATGTAGCGAATAATGGAGTTGTGCGTCTTCACCCGCTCCTTGATGGGATTCGGGTTGATCTTCTCTCATGAACAGAGGGTGATGGTATCTGCACGTGGAAGGAGAGAAGTGTCGTGTCTGAAAAGCTACATCAAGTCAGCTCTCATGGAGGCCTGGAGAGGGAGGGGGGACATCTTCCCATGGCAGCCCCCATTGCAAGGGGGCTTCTGGAGTCCATGGCTGCCCCTTGCTGCCCAGAGACACCAGAGATGGAGCCCTGGCAGTCAAAGGGCGCCCTTTACTCCAAGCTGCACTTCAGCCCTCCTTCATCCTTGTGCTGTGTGCAGCTTGCATCACTGTCCATGGCAGCCCTGTGGAGCCCAGCCAGTGGCAGAGAACAGATCGGTTTTTGTTTTTTGTTTATTTAATTATTTTATTGAGGTCATGTTGGCTTATAACATTGTATAAATTTCTGGTGTACCTTATTATATATCAGCTTCTGTATAGACTGCATTGTGTTCATCACCAATAGTCTAGTTTATATCCTTCACCATACATATGTGCCCCTTTACCCCTTTTGCCCTCTGCCCACCTCCTTCTCCTCTGGTAACCACTAATCTGTTCTCCTTATCCATGTGTTTGTTTATCTTCCACATACGAGTGAAAGCGTATGGTGTTTGTCTTTTTCTGTCTGGCTTATCTCACTTAGCATAATACCCTAAAAGTCCATCTATGTTGTTGTAAATGGCACAATTTTGTCTTTTTTTATGGCTGAGTGGTATTCCACTGTGTGTGTGTATATGTATATACTGCATATTCTTTATCCATTCATCCATTGATGGGCATTTGGATTGCTTGCACATCTTGGCTATTGTGAATAATGCTGCAATGAACAATTCTTTGAATTGTTGATTTCATGTTCTTTGGATAAATACTCAGTAGTGAGGATAGCTGGATCATATGGTATCTCTAATTTTTTGAGAAGTCTCCATACTGTTTTCCATAGTGGCTGCACCAGTTTGCATTAGGCAGTAGTTCTTGAAAGTAAGGGAAAGGTGAGTAGTCCCCTCCTCCTGCAGGTGTTCCAGCCAGTGTCAACAACTAGTTCTGACACATAATCCTGTCTGTGAAGTTCTATAGGCCCGCGATGGCTACCAAAGCTTTCCATCCCTATAGTGAGTTCTCCTTGAAACTTCTCATTTTATCCTGAGCTGGGAAATACCTATACAAGATGTTCAGAAATGGATAACACCTGCTTACCTGTACTCTCTAGTGGCATATAGACCCTCAGAAGGGGGATTTTTACTTTCTTCAACCCTATGTAAATTTAAAACAGAAATCCTCATTCCGTGTGCTGTTAATGACTAGGTAATAATTTTTCAATTAAAAAGTTTTATTAAATCTACTCTCTTTTCCTTTTAATCCCCTTTAATTTTCTGCAAATATTATTTTTTCTGTCATATCTATCTCCTTGATGTATTTGATCTCTTGGAGTACTTCAAAAACAAACTTTCTGCTTGTGTAGCCTATTAGCAGAGCAAAACCTCATTTTCTGCTCTGCCTTTCCCTCGATCTGACCAAAGGGAACATGAAATTGTGGGGATTTATGGAGGGAGATTTGTCAGTCTTTTCTTATTGACTTGAACTGTGAGATATAAATTGAATTTGGGGCCCTCTCTTCAAGAATTTCTTATCAAATAAGTTCATGTTAGTGGATCAGACATGGATAAGGTGCTTTGATTATAACCTTGTTAGGTGTGTGAAAACGCTCTGAGTTCTAGAATAATGCTTTGCTTTCTTGCACAAACTTGGCTTTCATTTCTGGCCACCTCTGCTGGGTAGTAAATGTGTTTTCGCATAAAACTGAACAGTCTGAGGACGGCTGAACTACTTGTTGAAGTCATTTTAACAGACACAGCGAATTATCACCCCAGCTACTGAAATACGGTCTACGAGAACAGGTTAATAATGTCATGACTCCTTTGTTGCTTGCTGAACTCACATGACCTTATTGATCAGTAATTGGGGCACTCTGGTGTTTGAGGAATAATCAAAACTTAAAAGCAAAATGAAAACTTTTTAAAAATATGAATGTGGCATATGTTAATATAAATCAGTCATCCAAGTTCCTTGCTTGACTCGTTCAGTATTTAGATAAAGATTCCAGTCAGAGATGGAAATGGTGAGGCAGTTCGATATTACCTCAAACATATTGAAGAACATATTGAAGAACATTCACGTACGTAGCATAAAGGATTATCCAAAATAGTTACAATTCAGCTACAATTACAGAATGAACACATTGCCTTCTATATCTCAACACTGTTGTATTTCTTTTTTTATGGGACTTATTATTTAGTGACTAATCTGGGATATTCAGTAATTTGCAGTGGGGCTCCTCATCTTTCGTGTGAGTTAACAAAACGGTTCTGTTGTCCTTAGTAATCAGTTTGAGTAAGAAATGGGAAAAAGACAGCACGTTTTGAGGGCTGCTCAATACTACCTTTATCTTTCTTTAATGTTTGTTGGCTAAATATGGAATTTCAATTTCCTCCCTAATTATCAAGAAGTCTTTTGCTAAATGAGCATATCCCCTGGGCACAATTGCTTATTTTCACTCTCTGTATTTTCTCCTCACTTTTTTGAAATGTATTATTTATGAACTTGCACAGTAGTTCACAGGAGTTCTATGGGAAAGAAGGAAAAATGAACCAATATCAAATAACAAAGGAGGGTATTAAGCTTTCTACTGGGCACCTTCAATGATGTTATCGCATTTGGTCCTCCCAATAGCTCTTCAAAAATGGGTATAAGGGAATGTGTTTTGCAAGGAGCAAACAGACTCGTTGAAGTTGTTATTCTTCAGCATCCCATGTCTAGGTGGGTAAACTGAGATTCAAACTTAGGTCTAGTTCTAAAGCCCACAATCACTGTGACAAAGCAGCACATTTTTTAATTTATCCTGAATTGGCTTAGATTTGGCCATCTCATCAGCATTTCTTCTCAGTTTCCATTTGGCATGAGACAACTAACATTTTTCCTACCTTTACCTTGCGGTGGAAGATGAGACATATTTAAGCTTATATGCCTCTATCTCCCCTAGACTTTGCATTCTATGGAAACAAGTTCTGCAGTAACCAAAATTCTTGTTATGTTAACATCAACGAGCCTTTTCAGCCCAAGTAGAACATCTGAAATTTGACTTAAAACTGTCCCTACCGTATGTGGCTACAATCCAAATAAAAAGAAGCTAAGTAACGACTTGTCATTTTGGTCAAATCCTACATTGCCAACATAATAACAGTGGCGACAGTAATATTGGCAGCTACACTTTACTGATTGTGAAGTATATTCCAGGCTTTCATCCACATCAAAACATTGCTGGGTAGGTTATGATTACCTGAGTTTTTCACATGAGAAAAATGTGCTATGTCATGGTTAAGAAATTCACCCAAGGTCTTACAGCTAGTAAGCGGCAGTGTGTTAATCTAATATTTTAAAACTTGCCCATCATTGCTTAACATTTTCTATTTTCCTGGTATTATTAAATGTAATATTCTCTCCTAATATTGGCTTTTGGTATTGCAATTATTGTATTAAGAAGTTTTTGTTTGTTCTACCAAGAATTATAATGATGATTGCTGAAATGATTTTGAAATCAGTAGTAATTCTCCATACAAAGAGAATTTTGAAAATCCGCCATCCTTCATCAACCTCTTACCAAGAAACTAAGATAAGGAAGATCTCAGTCTTGCTAGTCACACAAAGGGAAACAGACCCTTATGCGTCGTAATCTATCTTTCCCTATGTGGTTCCTGCTGCATAACTTGAGAGGGTGCTTTCTGGATTCCCAGGCAAGCGTTGTTCAGAAAATGCCTTATAGGTCGTGCTGTGTCCTCCACAAATCCCACAGACTAACCAGCACGTTGAAGTGCCACTCACATGGATAACCAGCTCTGAGGAGGATGATACGTGAACTTAGATTAAAACAAATGAAAATGCCATCCGCTTTGTGGCTAGACTAACCTCAGTATGATCAACAGTCACATATGGGGATCTATGGATAGCTTTAAAAGGGAGACCTTGATTAAGCCTGAGTATTAACGATGAGAAGTCTGTAACTAGCCAAAGCTTACCCCAAATTGCCATTTACCAGTCAAAAATCTTGAGAACGTTATCTGAGGATTTATTTGATATGGCTAAAAATAATACTTTAGATACAGAAGGTGCTCATATCCAGTGATCTTCCCAAACTTCAACTGCACAATGCCAATTTATACATATATTCATACTTTTTATCCATGTGTGTATTTTTTTTTTTTTTTTGGTGAGGAAAATCAGTCCTGAGCTAACATCCGATGCCAATCCTCCTCTTTTTGCTGAGGAAGATTGGCCCTGGGCTAACATCTGTGCACATCTTCCTCCACTTTATATGGGATGCCGCCACAGCATGGCTTGACAAGCGGTGCATCACTTCACGCCCAGGATCCAAACCTGCAAACCCCGGGCTGCCAAAGCAGAGCATGAGCACTTAACCACTGCACCACCGGGCTGGCCCCTCCATGTGTGTATTTTAAGTGTATTATTAAATATATACGAAAAAAGAAAGTAAAACTTATGGAGTAAAATACATTCTTCCTGTGCTCCTACTGGATTGTTTTGTGACTTCTCTCCCCATTCCAATACAGGCTCTTGCCTAATCTGAACTTTTGCCTTCACAAATTAGCTTATAGAGCTTCAATATAAAACCCATAATTTAGGGCCGGTCCAGTGGCTTAGCGGTTAAGTGTGCACGCTCCGCTACTGGCGGCCCGGGTTCGGATCCCGGGCGTGCACCAACGCACCACTTCTCCGGCCATGCTGAGGCCGCGTCCCACATACAGCCACTAGAAGGATGTGCAGCTGTGACATACAACTATCTACTGGGGCTTTGGGGGGGGGAAGAAGGAGGAGGATTGGCAATAGATGCTAGCTCAGAGCCGGTCTTCCTCAGCAAAAAAAAAAAAAAAATAGAGTCAAAAATATAAAAATAAAACCCATAATTTAGTATTTTTAGTTCTAATCTCACCACATTAGGTAAACTGTGGGTTTTCCCTAGGAAAGTAACAAACAGGAGATAAGTCTCTTATTTTACAGATTCCCCAAACTGTGTTATAAACTTGATTGGAGCAACAATGTTCCTATTAATACCATGCATAGCCCATACAACTTCTGTCAAAGTGTATCACGCTCTTCTCAAAGAGATGAGCCGGTCAGAAGTTGGGAAAAAGAAAGGCATGTGAGTGGTGTTTCTTTGCCAATTCATAGTCACCATTTCGAAGTTACATTCTCTTATCTTCTGCTGCAAGAATGAAGGAGGAGAGAGAAATGCAAGAAGCAGGAAAAACTGCAAGAATGGGAAGGAAATGAACAGAGAAAGCAGAGAGGAGAGAGGAATGAAAACAGATGAGACCATTTGTGAGGACCTTGTAAGGACATTATTTATTCTCAGGAAGGGCAAAGTGGAAGCCAATTAGGCCACCCAAAGACCCAGAATGCCTCTTCCTTCCCTTTAGCAACCCTTAACGAGCTGATGGCTTTTTCCCAGCTGAGTGGGGAAGCTGGTGGTGTCAGTTGCCAAAAGTGCTATTGAAATCTATCTCCTGGAGGATTCTGGAACACGTCTCTATTTGAAGAGCCTCATAACTGTGACAATGACCAATATCCCTTGCAGGACATTGAGAAATGGTAGAAAACTGGAAATTCAAGGTTTTGTGATTCACACATTGCAGAATATATGTCTATTGATTTTTCTCTTCTTCTAGGAAAATGTCCCTTTGATACATTCTTGCTGCAAAATTGGCAAGTGTGGCTCTTTTAGTTATGTTTTGTTTTGATATGATTTGATTTGATTTGGTTTCCCAAAGGAGAAACGCCCCATGAATTCGCTGGGGAGGAATAGTTGTCACACCAAGTGTAACATTCCTATAAGTTATCTTGGCTTTAAGACTATTGGCATTTCTGACACATGAGTGATGTAAACATTGCAAGGAGGATTTCCTCTTTTCTTCCTCCCAAGTTTCAGAGAGACAAAAATTACCAGGAGCCAGGAAATGGTAATAATAAACTCCACTATATTTTTAAGGACAATATTTTTCTCATTTTCATTAAAGGAGAATAAAGCTTATGAAAATAATCCATATATTGATGCTATTCACATCTTTATTATCATCATTACATAGTTACTTGTGAAGCAAACATATCTGTCTGTCTGTCTGTCTATCTATCTATCTATCTATCTATCTATCATCTATCTATCGATCTGTCTCTAATCTATCATCTATCTATATCTATATCTACATATAGATACATATCTATCTATATCTATATCTATACATATAGATATAGATACATCTGTTATTCATAGTCTTCTTTTTAGTGGTTGAAAAGAAATGAACAAAAATTAGATTTTTTTGTTTAAGTGTACTTGTGTTTTTGTTTTTTGTTGAGGAAGATTTGCCCTGAGCTAACATCTTTTGCCAGTCATCCTCTTTTTGTATGTGAGCTGCCGCCACAGCATGGCCACTGACAGACGAGTGGTGTAGGTTCAGACCTGGGAACTGAACTTGGGCCACCGAAGTGGAGTGCACCCAACTTAACCACTAGGCCACCAGGGCTGGCCCTAAGTGTAGTTTTTAATGCAGCACAGATATATTTGATAGATACTACTTTTATACATGTGATTTGTGGCGTATGAAATCATCTTTTGCTAGCTGTTTTTAAATGTCTGTTCTCTTGATGCTAATTGAGAGCTAAATGAGAAAATAAACCAAAAAAATCTACAACAGTTATCTTAAGACAAGTATTTACAGCGCTTTAAATCATTATCTATGTGATGAATTGCACAGAAAGAAGCAGCAGCCATTAAATGTAAAGTAAGGGGTTTCTGCACTGGTTACATGTTACAATTCCCCTTTGACACCTGTCTGATTCCTAGTGTGAAATAACATTTGACTCTTTATTAGCTAACTTGAATATATTTTGTGGTCCACTTGAAGTAAATTCTCCTAGAAGTTTATAATCCAGAAAGTATTCTTGGTACTTTGAAACCTCTTTGGAGTGATATATGGTTATTTCATCCAGGATTATACTTAAAAGGGGAACGTCACCAAGTTAACTTTTCTAAGAGTGCCAGAGAGAGAACCAAAACTTACTCAGTGAAGTGACAGGAAACTTGGAAAAAGATATTTTATTTTAATCCCAGGTCTTCTTAAATAATTTTTAGAACAATCTTTGAGAAATCATTTAACATTCTTTCCCCTTTTCATGAAATAGAAGAAGATTGTACTTATTTCACAGCACAAGAATTTTTGTGAGACTCAAAAATATTGATAATATACATCAGAAGGAAATTGAAAACTATCTCATGTTCTACACCTTAAAAAGTTAGAATTTGTTGAAAATTAAGTAGGAAATTAATTTTTTAGTTTCTTCTCCTTTGCATTACACAGGATTTGTGTTTACAAAAAAATCATAAACTTTTAGAACTGGAAAGACCTTAGAAATAATCTGTTTTGCAAATGAGGAAATTAAGATCAAAATAGGTAAAATATAATGCTCAAATCCATACAGAGAATTGAATTGTACTCCATGTAAGGTTGCTGTCTTCCTGCTGAATTTACCCTTCTTAGCATTCAAATAAGATTGAACGGTGCATAATTTATGCACCACCGAGCCTTCTTTGAGCACATGCCGCCCCAACCTTATGATGTGGAGTTTGGCATGGCAGAAGCTCCCATGTCCCTATGCAACAATGCCTTCCTGGCAGTAGGTGGTTGGTCTAGCAATACTGATGATGCTGATAAAAATAGCCATCCCTTGTTCAGTGCTTACCACAAGCCATACGCTCTTTGAACCCCATAAGATGCGTAAGTTTGTTTAATCCTCACAACCCTTTGGAATAGAAAATGTACTATCTCCATTTTCCAAATGGAGAGACTGAAATTGAGAGGTTAAGTACTTTATCAAAGATCACACATTTGGTAAGGTAAGCTGTAATTCAAGTGGTTCCAGAGTTTGTGCACTTTAGAGGAAGACACTAAGGTAGGGCAGTCAACAGTACAAGCTCTTAGAGGGTGGACCTCAAAGCAGCATAGCGAAGAAAAATATGTAATCTTCTGAAGTGCGTAGCACTATATTATTTTTCTCTTGCTTTCATTCATTTAACCGGTATTCACAACTACCTCCTCTGCGCCAGGCTCTAGGTTCTGGGGCTTGCAAGCAGTGGACAAAAACTAAACATGAACCCTATCCCAACAGAACTTACTTTCTCCTGGAGAGAGGCAGAAAACAAAGAAACAAATAAACAAGTCAGTGTATAACAGTTATAAGTGCTTTGAAGCAAAGTGTGGTATGCAGTGCCAGAGGCTGCTCCTTTGGGAAGAGACATGGAGGCTGAAGACTGAATGATGAGCCAAGCCAACCGAGTGAAGATCTAGCGCAGGAGCATTCTTGGCCCAAGGAACAGCAATGGCGAAGGCATATGGCAAAAAGACTCTTGCTGCATTGCAGGAACAGAAAGCAGGCCTCTGTGGCTGTGGACAAATGGGCCAGCTGGAAGGAGAGTGGGGAGGTGTGTAGGGAGAGATAGGCTGGGCCAACAAATTTGGATTGTACTGTGATTGGAAGTCCCTGGAGAGTTTGAAGTAGGAGCAACATGATTGGATTTATGTCCTAAAACAGAGATAGATGAACTTTTTCTGTAAAGAGCCAGATGGTAGACACTTTAGGCTGTCTGGATTCTATCATGTGGACTCCATGGTGACTACTCAGTTCTGCAGCTGTGGTGCGAAGGCAGCCACAGGTGATACATCGATGACTGGATGTGACCATGTTCAGTAAAACTTTATGTACAAAATAGTTTGCTGTCCTCTCCTCTAAAAGGTCACCCTGACTGCTCTATGGGTATGATGAAGATCTGATAATTATAAAGAATAAGAACCCCCAATGTAGTTCAGGCTGGCATTTCTCAGGGTAGGGTCATGTTCAAGGAAATTCCAATCCCATCCCAAAACATGCTTGTAAACCAATTGTAAATCTTTGCAGAGATGCCTCCAAAAATGCCAAGGAAGATTTCCATTCATGATATACAAGCTCTCCTGAAAATCCTTGTTTGTCACCTAGATTTTTCTTGTTTATTGTTTTTCACCTAGATTTTTCTCCAAACTCACCAAATCCAGTCCGCACTGACTCTGATCTTTTCTCCCATTAATTCTTCAGAATCTACTATTTCCTTTTGTGCCAAGAGTTTTCAGTGTTCATGAACTCTACTACTTTTTAAATTCTCCATAATCCTCAACATGTCTACATTTTAGTAACCTAAAGCAAACCAAATTTTATTCCTGCTCAAAATCTTTCAATGGCTTCTATTATCTGTAGAATCAAATGAATCTAATTGAAATCCTTCATCATAACCTGCAAGGCCCCTGTTTTCTATCCATCTTCATCTCTGTTGTTCTCACTCTCGCCCACTACATTCCAGCTAATAGGTAGTGACGGTCTTGTATCATTGTCTTGTCACCTTCTGGCCAAGGACTCTTCAGACCACCCAATCTAATTCATTCCTAGGTAATTTTTAATATTATTACTCTGTATTATTTTTCTAGCAAACTTGGATCATGTCTGAAATTATTTTTTATACAAGCACACAGGAGTGGGGACCACATCTGTTTAGTTTCCTGGAAACTAAACCTAGAACCTAGAACTGTCTAGCACAAAGTAGAGACTCAATAAATATTTGTTCAATATATGATCCTTATCACTCTCTTCAATTCTCCAACACTATGTCTCTTATCTTTATCTTTAACCTGCACAATAAAGGCCCAGGAATTGGTCAGACAGAGACACACTTCTCCTTAGGCAGAAGGTAAGAATAGTCTATGATTACATTAGTATTTTATTCCAATAATTAATAATAAAGCCACTGTTAATGAGTTTTCTAATATCTTTTATTTCTTTTATGTATCATCTAATTTACCCTTCCAACTACCTTGGAAAGTATATTATAATGGAAAACTGTTTTTTGCCTGTCTGTTGTCCTCTCCTTAAGGGAGCACCCCTTTGTTATTCTGCAGTAATTCTGCTGGAACCTGGTGTTCAAGTGGAATTGATCTTGCTTCCCTGGACCAAACGCTGGACCCATGACCTGGATAATCAGAGTTCTCCTTCTCCCTGGAAACCACGATTGGCTCAGGGCTGGTCACGTAATTGAAGCATGACTAATTGTTCCTCTCTGGGAATTTAAGAGTAGGACAGTTGCTGTAATTTTCTCTGACAGTTCCAGAATTATATAGGACATTACAGCTCATGGTACCACAAAAAAGAGCTAGCAACTTTCCCACCATGTGTACAGGCCCTGGCTCCTAGCTGGGAATGAAGCCAACCTGGAGAAGCATTCATGAGTGATGAAAAGAGAGAGAGAAAGAGCTATTGTTTGAGCACACGGATACTGCTTGAGTAAGTTAGCACTTAAACCATCTTTAGCACTTTTCAGTAACCCACGTCATAAGTTCCTTTTTATACTTAAACTAATTTGAATTGCATTTCTGAAAACTGCATCCTATAAAATCATAACTAATTCAATTATTTTTCTCATTTTACAATTGAATAAAATTAAGCTCAGAGAAGCTAAGACATTTGCCAGAAAGGAAATATTTGAGCTAGTCTCTCTGACTTCAGGTCCCATGCTCTCGCTCATTATACTCTATTTCAATATATCAGCACACTCAGGAAGTCTTCATGGATTACACCCTGAATTTGCATCTTCATGGAATAGTCCTTTTAAATTTTGATTCTGATGGTAAATAGAATAGGTCTAGCATGGACTAGCATTTCAACTGTTTTGATGATTTTTGAGATCATCATTTTTCTTTGCACTTTAAATAAAATGTTTTAATAGATATTTTCCTTTGGTGTATATCCATGTTTCCGCACAGGAAAAAACATATTATGTTAGCATAATGCTTTGAATTTTATTTTTGTTTTATTCTGATTTTCTCAAAATCCATTATGTAGTCACTGAAATGAAGCTTAACTAAACGATGGAATTGAAAGCAATTGAAAATTATGCAGAATTATACAGATGTCAAGATATTCATAAAATTTCAAAATTGATACAATTGAAGTAAATGTGCAAAATTGATTACTAAGAGAGTGAACTATCTTTTAGGAAAGTAAAATATAAAAAATTACCTTCTCCTATATTGGTTCCATTCCAAATTACATAGAATGAACATGAAAGACTAATGGACTTACAGGTAGGAAAAATGAAAGGTACTTAAATTCTCATTTCACACTAATAGTAAGTGTTCCAGAATGCACAAATAAGCAAAATCAACATTAGCTAATCCAGCAATGAGAACGAACAAACTAAAATATTCTTTGACTTACAGGAGAGGAGAATTTAAAGGTTATAAATACTAAATTGCACCACAGTAGCAGCCTCATCATACATCATTATGCTTTTTATAGATGGTTATACTGTCCACTCAGTTAATCAAATCAGAAAACGTGGCCATCTTAGATTCCTCTCGCTTTTCAGTTCACCTTCCCTGTCATTATCATTTCAACTTGGCCCTCCTGTCATATTGATTATTTTTTCTAGCTTTATTGAGATATAATTGACAAAATTGTAAGATGTTTAAAGTATACTACATGATGATTTGATATACTTACACATTGTGAAATGATTCCCCCCATTGTGTTATTTAACATATCCATCACCTCACATATTTACCCCCCTTTGATGAGAACATTTAAGTTCTACTCTCTTAGCAAATTTCAACTGTACAATACAGTGATATCAACTGTAGTCATCATGTTATATATTAGACCCTTAGAACTTATTCATCTTATAACTGCAAGTTTGTATTTTTTCACCACCCTCTTCCTAGCTCCCCCATCCCCTATTAATTTTTTTTTTTTTCAGTGAGGAAGATTAGCCCTGAGCTAACATCTGTTGCCAATCCTCCCCTTTTGCTGAGGAAGATTGGCCCTGGGCTAACATCAGTGCCCAACTTCCTCTACTTTATATGTGGGACTCCCGCCACAGCATGGCTTGATAAGCAGTGCATAGGTCCGCACCTGGGATCCAAACCTGTGAACTGTGGGCTGCCAAAGTAGAGCAGGCAAACTTAACCACTACACCACAGGGCTGCCCACCACCCCCCCTCACACCACCCCCCCGCCATTAATTCTTAAAGTGACTGACTGGCCACTGCTGGAGTTCAGCCTCTCTTGCTTGCTTGATCGTAGTGTCTCATCCTGTTTCTTTAGGCTCTGCCTATTACAATCCAGCCTGCATAGAGTTGCTAAGTGATTATTTAAAAGCACAGAATTGACCACGTCACATTATGTTTAATACTCTTGAAATCCCCGTTACCTGAAGGATAAAGTTCAAAAATCGGATCATCCAAGAAGTATCTATTTGTTAGGCACCTTACTTGGAGATGGGATACAATGTAGAATAAGCTATGGGCCTTCTCCTAAAGGAATTTGAGTATAGATGTGTGATTGGGGAGGTGGGGAGTCAGTCAAAAGCAGATCATTTCAATGTAACAAGGAAAATGCTATTACAGAGGGAATCCAGAGTATAGTGGAGCTCAAGGAAGACAGACTTAGCATAGCCTAGAATTTCGGGGCGGTTTCCTGGAGGGATGGTGCCTGAGTTAAGGCTTAATAAGTCATCCAGGCTCAGAATGAAGGGAAGCATAGATGATTATCCAGGCAGGTATAGGACCAGGAGAAAATGTCTAAAAGTGTATAGCATATGTTTCTCAATAATTGCAAGCAATTCATTATTATGAAAACATAAAATATTAGGTAGGAAATCAAGATTCAGAAGGATGGATAAGGAAGTAGAAATAAGGTATCCTGAAGATCACATACACCACAGAGCCATTCAACAACTATTGATTGAATGCTTACCATATATACCAGGCACTCTGCTGAGGTTACAGAGTAAACCTGAGAAAAAGCTCTCCCAGCTCTCTTGGAGCCTGCAGCCTTCAAGTTAAGAGTCAAATACATAAAATTAGTGTAAGTTCTGATGAGTGCTGTGAAGGAAAACACAAACGGCTAATATAAAAAGTGAGAGGGTGGACATAGTTGAGATGTGATGGCCAGGAACGGCCTTTCTGAGCAGGTATCATTGAAACATGAGAAGAAATGAACACATGCAAAGTTGAAGAACACAGTCCCATTGCAAAGGCCTTGAGGTAGGAAAGAGTTTGTGTTCTTTGGAGAACTGAAGGAAGACCAACGTGGCTACAGCAAGCAAGCTTGGAGGAGTGGCTAAAAATGAGGTTGGCAAGATAGGGGAGAATCTCCCTTGTAAGGTCTTGTAAGTCTTGGGGAATTATATGGATTTTATTTCGAGTCCAATGGGAAGTCTTAGGATGGTCTTAAACAAGCAAGCATACACTATGAGTTGGAGTTTGGCTATACCTCTTGAGTAATGCTGAACCAATAAGAAGTTTTAATTAGGGAAGTTTATAGTCATATTTAAGATGACTCACAGGGCCGGCCCTGTGGCTTAGCGGGTAAGTGCGCACACTCTGCTACTGGCGGCCCAGGTTCGGATCCCAGGTGCGCACCGACTCACCGCCTGTCCGGCCAAGCTGTGGCGGCGTCCCACATACAGCAACTAGAAGGATGTGCAACTATGATATACAACTATCTACTGGGGCTTTGGGGAAAAAACGGGGGAAAAAAAAAGGAGGAGGATTGGCAATAGATGTTAGCTCAGGGCTGATCTTCCTCACAAAAAAAATAAAAAAGATGACTCACTATAGTGGGTGGATGAAGAGTAGAATAGTAGAATAAATATGAAATAAGACTAGGGGCAAAGATATTGACTGGGAGAATATTGCAGTTGTGCAAGCAACAGATGATGAGGCTGGTATTTGTATTGATGAAAGAATAAAATTAAGACATATTTAGGGTCAAATCACCAGAACTTTGCAATTAACTTTCTGAAGAAGGGTATAATAACAGAGATGAAGCAGTCCAGCATAAATATAGGTTTTGTTATGACATGGTGAATGGTACTGCCATGAGCTGATATTAGAGAATTAAAGCGAAAAAGCAGATTTGGAGGAGATCATTATATTATTTCCTGGATTTTTAAAGTTTGAGATATTGTAGGATATCCAAGTGGCTATATATAGATGGAAGTCAGGTAGAGAAATCTAAAACTCAGAGAAGATCAAGCCAGAGAGACAGATTTCAGAGTCATCATCACATATATTTGTCAGTTCCAATCATGATTAAATATGAAATTACTCATGAACAGTATATAGAATGAGAAGAAAAGTGGAACAAGAGCTGAATCCTGAAGAACATCAACATTAAGTGGTAGATAGAGAAGTATCCTACGTTTGAGACTGAGAATGAATGGTAGAAAAAAAAAGGTAAGTGAACCTGAGTGATGCCAAGATAGTAAGTTCTGGTTCTGCTCCACCATTATTCCACAGTGGAATTAGGAGTGAAGAGAGGAGAGGAAGCAGTTATACTAAACATGGATCAATCTTCATGAAGTGAAGAGGAGGAAAGAGAGATGCTGGTGGTTGGGGAGGGTCATCCAAATATTTTACTTTTTTAATTATGCAAGATATTTGAGACTGTTTAAACACTAAAGAGAAAACACAAGAAAAAAGGAGAGATTGATGATAAAGGAGATAATTCATTAAGCATGATCCTAGAGAAGAAGCAAAGGGTTGGGATCAAGGTCCCTGGGGAGAATGGCAAAGAACATTGATCTGGAAGTAGAAGTTAATCATAGAGTAGTATTGAGGAGCTAGCTATCCAAACTCCTCAACATGACATCTAAGAACATTTACAGTCTGTCCCCAGACCACCTTAAAGTCTCACTTTCCACCACTCTGTCCTCCACAAATTTTCATCCCTTTCCTTATCCTCACAATCTCTTTTAACCACCAGAGAACCAAGTCTCCAGAAAATACCATACACTTTCATGCTTCCATTATGTCATGTTCTTTATCTTGTTTCCCCTTAACTGCTTACTCTATTTCTACCCTTACCCCAGCTTTGCTTAATATCCAACCCCATCCCACCAGAGGTCACTTGGAGCAATATCCTGGTCATCCTTCAGGTCTTATAGAAATGTTCCATCCAACTGCTCATCTAGATGCATATGGAAAACCAATACTTCCTTTCCCACATTCCCCTAGATTCACAGACTATTCTTTCTGATGTTTGCATCCTTTGCTAGAATGGGATTTCCATGAGGTCAAGAGATGTGCTTTCTTTATCGCTGAACACTTGTGTCTAGCACAATACCTGGAACTCCTCACTTTTATAGTACTTTTTACATTTTTTTGAATGACTGGATGAAAATCTGCGGCACCCATGTTAAGGATGAAAGCCTTGATGTCTCCTCTTAAAATTATTCTTTTAATTATTTAGATATGTTCTATAGCCTGGAAACTTTAAAAAAAATCTTAATATTTAGATCCCCTTGGAATTATACATGATGGATGATCCTCTTTAGCACCTTCTCATATTACTTCATGATATTGAGTTGAGTAACAGCCATGTATGTTTAATTATAAAATATGCAAATAGTTTGTGTCATTATCTTTCAGCTTACAAATCAGGATGAATAATTGTTATGTTTAATGTGTTTGCTGTGTATCTTTCTTCAAATGACTCTTACTTCAAAAATTAACTATATATCTGACTGCTCTGTTCACTCATCAAACATTTATTGCCAGGCACAGAGGTATCAGGAGGAATAGACATTTCTTGGTATACATTAGGTCATCTTATAGCAGAAAGTTTATACCCTTTCCAACCTCTCCCTATTTTCCCCACCCGCAGCCCCTGGAAACTAGTTTTATACTCTCTTTTCTATGAGTTTGACTTTTTGTTTAGATTCTGCACATAAATGATACCATGCAGTATTTGTCTTTCTCCATCTGGCTTATTTTGCTTAGCATAATGCCCTCGAAGTTCATCCTTGTTATTGCAAATGGCAGGATTTCCTTCTTTCTCATGACTGAATAATATTCCATTGTATGTATATACTGTGTCTTCTTTGTCCATTCACCCATTGACAGACGCATGGTGACCACAGTTGATAACACTGTGTTGTATAACCGAAATTTGCTAAGAGAATAAAAGTTAAATGTTCTCACTAAAAAAAGAGAAAGAGAGATATGTGAAGTGATGGATGAGATAATTACCTAGATGGAGGGAATCCTGTCACAGTGTATATGTATATCAAATCTTCACAGTGTACACTTTAAGTATCTTGTAGTTTTATTTGTGAATTATACCTCAATAAAGATACAAAAAATCTGAAAAAAAAAAAAAGAATAAACTTTCCATCCAAGGAACTTGCAGTCTGTAGACAGCACTAGGAAATATTGCGGAAGTTGTTCTACTTAGTAGAACTTTTGCCTACAGAGCAAAGGATTCCAACTCTAGATCGTTGCCTGACAGTTTTTTTGTTGGGGAGCTTCTTCCGATGGTTGGGAGTCTTTGTCTGGAGTTTTCTGATTCCTTCTTTAAATGTTGAGGGGAAGACAAGTGAAACTTGGACTGTGACAGGATATCCTGGAGGGGAGCTGCTTTTGCAGAGTAACCTACATACAGGGTGAGAAAATAGGCGTGAATTCTCCAACACTCTACAGTCCTGCAGGGGATGAGGTAAGGTTCCTGCCCCTCTGTACACTACTTTCTTTGTTTTTCCACAAGTGATCTGAATATTAACCTGATTAGCTCAGCTTTAGGACACATCTTATTGGTCACATTTACTTATTAAATAAGTAAGTCTCACTGGCCTCCTATTCCGTACAGCTGGCTAGACAAGAAAGCCAGCAGTTATCTATCTTTGCTCTCTTCTTTACACAGGGACACTGGTTACTTTAGTTTCTTGTGGCCATCTGGTGGTAAGATTCATTCTTAGGGGAAGAATAGATTCCACTTGGGTCCAGTTTAAGCTACCTGCTCAGTTCAGTTTACCAAATAACTAGATTTTGTGGTTTAGCCTACTTAATAATTAAGTGGCATTTGTACCACTTAGGTATCCCCTCAGTGAAGGGATGACTGGGTCACAACAAGATTCAGGTGTCCCTTGGAACTCTGGACAAAATCACATGTTATTGTCCTCGAAAGCACCCCCTATAGCTTTAAATGCTCCCCTATCAACAGTGAGTAAAAAAGATACTTGGTTATAGTTCTACATACATTGGTGTAATTACATAATCAAAACAACTAGACTGATACGCAGTCCATTTTTCGTCTGTCGAATTGTTTCGTGTTACATATGACTGATTGGATCACGATCAGCAACTTAAAGGAGATTCTTCTCCCATCCCCATTGCAATAGACTAACAAACACGGCCCATTTGAGCTGAGTGCCTGTGCAGAGATCAGGCCATGGTTGCAGACTATCCTCACACTTGTCATAAGACAGAAACATTTACCTGAAAGCCTTTTACAGCATGCGAAGAATGGGAATCGATTATTTCTCTTCTGGGTGTAACCGGTAAAAATTGGAGTAACAATTTTATTACATATAACAAAAACTCCTGAACAGAACTATTATTATACTTTAGGGATAATTATCGAGGGAAATGCTAACCTTTCTTCATTAAAACTTGTAGAAATTATCTTGGTTAGACAGAGCTCTTCCTGAAATAAACAGCATTGCTTTTGTGAAATTCTGTGTCTCCTTTCAATACCATAATAATGTGCCACATTAGTACTTTTATGATTATATTTGATACTACATTTACCATGAAAAATTATAACTTAAAAAGCCTGTTTTTCCCAAATATATACAGTAACGGGAATCTGAAATCTGTGTACTCCTTCCCTGGTACAGTTAATGATGGCTCCATTACCCGGAGTGCTCAGTAAACCAATGGTTTCACTATGCTGATGACTTGATCAACAAAACTGCTTACTTCACAAAATGTAAAGGAAAATGGAGAGAGACTGTGGATTCTACATGTTTTAGCCTCTTTGTGTGTATGTTTGTGTGTGTGTGTGTTTGAGGGGCAGGAAGATGATGATCGTAAACTTCCACAAGCCATTTATACTGTAGCGAAAATAAGAGATCACAACACAAATGATTAAAACATGCTGCAGGTTTATCTTTGTTTTCTTGGAAAAGAACATACCTGCCTTAGTTTCTCCTTTAATCTTTCAAGTACTTCTTTTCAGATAGTTAATCACATTTTATGATTGTGTGGTGGCCTTGCAAATTTGCAAGTGGTTGTCAACAAACTGCACATTTCATTTCAATTCCAAACCTCAAATAATACATAACTTCTTGGGTCATTATTATTCTGCAGCTTAGCATTTTCTAAAGATTTGCAGCTTTACAGCTGCAGGAGTGCTTAATATCATGAGAAAAAGTTTTCGATGAGTTAGATGAGAATATGAATAGCATGAACACAACCTTTTGCCTTTTGAATCTCTGTTGATTTTATGAAGTCCTTTTGTGTTCATAAATAAAATACTATTGTACTTATCGAAGATTCACTTGACTTTTTCATATTCTTTAGCAAAAATTAAAACAGTGTTCCTTGAGGGTATATAACTTTTTCATACTTAATGTCATATTGCCCAAATATAAAGTTTTTAAACTTCAAATATTATATTACAACAATTGATATGACTGATAAACAAATATAAACAATTCATGTGCATGCATACATATGTATACATGAGATAAATTTATAAAATGATATGAAAAATATGGAGATTCTTTGTGCCAACCTGATGAATAGGCATAGAGAGAAATGATTTAAGCTAATATTATCTTTCCTAACACAAAAACTTACCCCAATCCAGATGACATATTTAGAATGTTGAAAGAAAAAAATGGTCATTTGTTTTCTTACATTTGTACTCTATCCAGTTCAAGTTTGGAAGCAAAAATTACAAACTACTGAGAAATTGCTATGTTGGGTCATGGAGTCTAACCCCAAATTACAGACTATCTTTAATCCTGATCATCATCCTCTGTTTACTAACTAAATTACTTCCAGAAGCCAAATCATTCTTCAGCAGTAAATTAGGCACTTTAGAAGATACATCCATTGTTTAAAATCTCTGAAATAATCCCATGCCCTGTGTGGGGGGTGGGTGTTTTACATGGTGGGCATTGGAAACAAACCCTTAAAGATCCTTCTCTACTCTGCTCCATTGTGCTCCAGCTCCTCACCAGACATCCTGGATGCATTGGCCCAACTTGAAGAGCTGTCATCATGCCATGCCTCATGGATATGATACACCCAATAATGTGGTCTCTGCAGTTTTTAGTCCTGCAATATTGGAGAATCTTGTTAATCTTGGGGTTTAGTCTCCACACTCTGCTTGGTGCCAGAGCTGGTGTTGTAACAAGGCTATCTCTTGATGAGCTTTTCCAAGTCATGATCATAAACCCGTTCCGCAGCCTGAGTCTCTAAAAATAGAGAACAAGATGACATATTTACCAAAGAAGAAATGTGGTTTCTGTGCTGCAGAGTTTTTGTCAACATATACTTTTAGATGACTGAGTGATGCTGTATATTTGGATTAAAATAAGAGGGGGCTGGCCTGGTGGTGTAGTGGTTAAGTTCGCATGCTCCATTTCGGCAGCCCAGGGTTCGCAGGTTTAAATCCCAGATGCGGACCTACACACCTCTCATCAAGCCGTGGTGTGGCAATGTCCCATATATAAAATAGAGGAAGATGGGTACAGATGTCAGCTCAAAGCCAATCTTCCTCATACACACAAAAAGAAATATTCATTAAATCATCATATTCCAGATATTTGTATGTTTGCTGTCATGTAGACCTCTCCAAAAACGAAGTTTTAGGAGAGTAGTTTTTAGGCAGCACCTTCCTTTTTCTACATTACTTTTTTCTATACATTAAAGTTTTGTGGCTTTTGGGATAGAGATATATGGAGAGTTTTACAAAGATTTTGACTGTGGTGTCATATGATAACATAGTTATCTTTCAAATATTATATTTTACTTTGATTGAAAAATTACAGTCTAACATCCTTATGGTCTCTGCTTTTCCTCTTCTTTCCTTCTACCTCCCACTCTCCACCAACCTGGGACCTCCTCTGAGTAGAGTAAATTGACATGAAGGATTTTATTTGCTTCCAAGAATGCCTGTCTTTTTTTTTTTCCCTTCCTCCCTCCCTCCCTTTCTCTCTCTCTCTCTTTTTCTTCTATTTCTTTATTTTAATGTTCACAAGAGTGGAAAATAAATTCTCTTAACTATATATGGAATTCAAATTTTCAAATGTTGTGCTTGGGAAAGAAATTGAACTTCTAAGGGTTAGACAATGTTCAGTTGGAACATTTAAAACGTGAAAATGAAGAGTACTGATTCATTCTATTCAGATGTGTGTGTGGAAAACATCATTTTAGTATCCAATACAAGCCTCTTTGCTGATTTTTTGTTTGTTTTTTTCTTGCACATCAGGATGATGGTTTCAATAACTCTTTTGCACCAATCAGTAACAAGCCACAACAGTCAAGTAACCCTTTTGTCTGCCTCCTCTGATTCTGCCCCATTTGCCCTCCCCCAGATCTCGTCAACATGAAGAACAAAACACAGCCAACGCTGGATCAAAACATACCAGATCATTCCTGCAACAGAGAGAACCATCCCGGTACCTAGTCTGGGCCCTCTGACTTCTGACTTCTCTGGACCCACTCCTGCATTTTCTAGTAATAAAAAGACAGTTCTTGTTAGGTTCTTATCATGGGTTCCTGCAGAGTTAAGAGGAGAGAACAAGACCTGCATTTTGTCTGCCTCTTGAGTACTGCAGTCTTGGAATGAGGTCGTGGATTACCAAGAGCCTGAGTTCCACACCTTCCTTTATTCTCGAAAAATGCTTTCTTTATGTAGCATAACTGCTTGGCCCTCCGGGCAGCCAGCTGTTGCACACTGGTTGAGCAGAGGTCATGAAGGGGTGAATGGAGCATAAGGAAATCTTTTAATACATATTTTATATACTTCAGATCACTAATGGGAGCTGCACTAACATATCAATTTGAATATCTACCCCTGGGACTACGTTTCTGCTACGCGTTTTCTGGTAAGAACAGGGATCAAACAATGAAGTCTCTGTTCTTTTAAATATACCTGACTGACCGAAAAAATGCATAAGTAAGTTTTCTGCACTGGTTTTGCATATTTTAAGTTAGACCAAAAAAAAAAAAATTAACCTTCATTCCATGTGTGTCATCAAAACAGTAAGCAACAGAGAAAAGAAATTATCTAAGAAGGAAAAGTGCCATTTATAAAGACAACCTGCTGTTAACATTGTTTTTGTAGAACATATGTGTTCTTATGGCATTATTTTGAAATTGTTCAGATGATGTCAAAGCTGCCGTATTTAGGTGAAAAATGAAAAATTCTTAATGTGGGCACATTAAAAAAACTAATAATATCCTAATACTTCAAAAATATCCCACTACTCTCATATGTCCCTCAAATTTTACATACGTTATTTTATGTTATTATATATAATCTTGCTGGGGGATTTTTGTCACTTTCCATTTTATGTGAGAGAAAGCTGTGACTCAGAGAGGTTTTAGCATTTGATCCGGGTCACAGCGTTGGTAAATAGTAGACCCAAGACTGAGGGGGTTCTTTTCATATCAGTGAAACTCTTTTGTGTGTTTGAAATTTATTGATAATTTAAATTGTTCTTTTTCTCTTTGGTGTAACATTACCACGATGACCACAAAGGAAACAGGTTGACTCAGAATGGTTTCTTCCAAGACTTTCTCCTTGGACTTGACCACAGACTTATCTGCTGGTCTCTGAGCTCTCTCTATAGCAAGACTGAAAACCCTAGCAGCTCACGAAATTGAAAGGATTATGAAGTGCTGTATGAGAAGAGGAGTAAGAAATCCAAGATGTGTCTATTAGCTGCAGCATGCCAGTAAGGAGGAATCCAGTGCTTTTCTGACTCTGCCAGCACCTGCAGGCTCTCGTGCACATAGAGGTTTGTTAGACACACTGAATTTGGCTCAGCCCTGCTACTCAGTTGGAAGGAAACTGTTAAGAGAGAGATACAAAGTGTGAGAAGGATGACCCTCTACAGCAAGATGGTAACTGTAAGAGGAGAGAAGCATGCTAGTCAGCTCATGCTTCTCAAATGAATGCAAACTTTAAATGAGAAAGAAGATGCTCACATGTAGTAGCTTTTTAAAAAATAGGAGTGTGCAGGTATACAACAATATAAGAAAATAACACAACACGGAACACAAGAAATCTCGGTGGTTCTTCAATTCAAATTTGCCCAATGGCTCTAGTAAAAATATGATTGCCATATTGAATGGGTAATGGACTTGGAATTAAAACTCATGACTAGTGTTTTGTGCATTTTGTTTAGTTTACTAAACATCAGTGACTCTTTGCATGGAATTATTTTATCTCTTCTGCTGCCAATTCTCTAATTACAAAAATTCTTGGCATTCCTTCCTTCCTTCTTTCTTTCCTTCCTGTCTTTCTCTCTTCCTCCCTTTTTCTTTCTTTCTTCCTTCCTTTTTCCTTTTCTTTCTCTCTTTCTTTCCATGTAGCCATACTAAAAATAATAAAAGGTAAAATGAAAGAAAATAAAAAGAATTTCAAATCTAAGTGTATTATTATTTTCTAGGGAAATTCCAGAGAATAGAAGCAAGAGAGACATTTCTCTCCATTGTGTGTGTATTTGTACACAATGTCCTGATTAAAACATATTAAAACTGACATATACTATTTTTAAAAAGAATAATACAGAAACAACAAGCTGGGTGGTTTAAAGGAAATGGAAAAACTTATCTTCTAGGAAAACCACACTTCCTTGAGAGGTAAAGTGTTGTAATGCAAGCAGCACAACTCTTATAGTCCAAGCGGCAGGATCTATTAGCTCTGCCTCTATCTTAGTGACCTGGGGCAAATCACTAAATCTCTTTGAGCGTTGTTTACAATATGCCTTAAAAAAGGAGACTTAATATGTGTAAGAGCGTTGACTATGCAGCACATACTGATGTGTGTTTCTATTATTATTGTTTATCCATAGATATCTGAACTCCCAGATTCCCATGGCCAGAAAATCTAAAGAAAATGATCACCACTATCATGGTTATTGGCATTTTAGAACAACTAGTTACAGCATTCTTGCTCGTTAACAATGCAACTTGTTACTCCATTCCCGTAGTTCAGTGACAGAAGTTGGGCGTTATTCCTGGCACCTTCTTGGAGGTATTTCCCAAAAGTCAATGGGTGGAAAGTGCTCTAAGGAAACCCATCCTCACCCCATAACCCTTCTCAGAAAAGCAGCAAGTGCCCACAGCTCTGTCCTCCTCAGGCACACTCTCACAACCCACACCTACTTGACCTGTGTCACCTGGACCATCTGAGATTCCCTGCCACAATATTCACTTCACTATCTGGTACCATAAGATTTTGATGGAGCTCTTTTTTCACAATCCAGACTCTAGAGGTTTCCCAGGGGCCACTCTACTTAGCTCCTACCACTGTGCTTATTCCAAAAGGCAAAATCATTTCAGTGCAAATATGAGACATTCTTTTAATGTGTGGGTGTGGGTGTTGCCCATTAGAAATGCAAAAAGTGAGTGGTCACATTTTTTAAAAAGCAACAAAAATGAAAAAACAATATTAAAATCTGGTTAGAAGTATGAAATAGACCTACAAAGGAGATTCTAATTTAAAGGGCCACTCAGCCTCATTCTTAGAGCCCTGGAAATGCATGCATTTCACGATGCCTCTGAATGTGCCCCTTTCCCCATCTGATGGAGCTTGACTGGCAGCTGCTGACTCAATCCTACACTAGTTACACATAGTTAGAGGAATGTTAATTATTGCCTGTAATCTGCACAGTATCCTGGAGAAAATAGCAAGGGTAACTACCCTCATTTAAGAAACATAGACATTTAGAGATGTAAGTACCACAATCAAGGGTATGGGTGTTTCGTGGGCACATGTCTGGGAAGGAATGTGGACCCTCCCATCTTACCCCCTATATAGGCACCTGAGAACTAGATTCACCAAGCCAGAGAATGTTAATGCTGACACTCTAATGCTGAAGGAATCTTCGCTAGCATCTATTCTTTTCACAGGTAAGGAATCTGAGGCTTGGAGAGGTTTAAGTCATTTGCCTAGTTTAACACAGATAGTAAAAATTTAAAGGAGGTACAAAAGAAAAAAAAAGTTCTGAATTTTTACCTTAAGGAGAGTTCTTCCTTAAAATTTTAATTAGTTTTAATACTTTCCATAGACATTAAAATATATTCATCCTTTTCTCCTGATTGACTGACATCTGCAACATGGATAAAATTCTATTCCCTGTATGTTGTAGATACTGAAACACAGTTCCCTGTGTGCATTCTCCACTTTCAGGAGGGTGGCTGGTTCTATCCTTGTCATCCTGAACTTTTTAGCTTTCTTGAAGACACGATAAATTAGGGAACAAAAGGAACTCCCTCTACATGACAGCAGCCATTTTGGGAGGCTGAACATGTACCTCTGACTCGAGGCTGAGTTATTATAAGAAAAACAGAAAAGGAAGGAAGAAGGTTTTTTATTTCCCACTGTTGAAGACAGTTTGTCAGGACAAGAGACAGACACACGGAACGTGCACAGACTTGTACTTCCACTCAGTGATGAACAGGGCAAGAGTTTCACCCATGTTGTCTTCAAAGCATAGCCTGGAATACAAAACGACATGCTGTTTCTGGAATACAATTTTGTTTGAAAGCCAAAAAGAGGTGATAGCTTTTCAATGCACATTTGGGTGTCTTCAAACTCTCCTTCTATAACCAGAATGGAGACGTTCCTGAAAACCTGTCTACAGAGAAAAAAGCAATCTGGTTAAAATTCCATTATGTTTTTCTTTGGCCTGTGTTGTATAATTGAAGATGTCTTCAAAACAAAAACAGACCGTTGCTTCATGTGAGAGAAAGAAGAAAGAATACATCAGACTGCAGAGAAATAGAGAAAAAAAGAACTCATTGCCACTACATTGCTTTCACCTGCAAAGTTTCTGCTCTCTGTGCTTCCTTCATAAAATCAACCCTTCTGTCTTTCTGCCACCAGAGACGTCTTCCTCAATTGATCTGATCTTGTTTCTAGTCTCAAAATACTTTGACTTCCTTCCTTTTAGTACAGAATTCAAACTCATTCCTGCTATCTCTCCATCTCTCTTCCCTCTCTGATTGTCAAATCACTTTGACCCAATAAGTCTTGCTTTAATTTACTTTTAATTCTATGTGGCCTTGACACAAGTTTTCTCTTTTGCCTGGACAGCTCTACCCGTTCTTTCAAAGTTCTTTCTATCTTTCAAAGTCTAGTTCAGCTCCTAGATCTTCCAACAGTATATCTCTCATTTTCTTGGATGAAATTAATAGTCAATTAATTTCAAGACCAGTGAAGACCATCTGCATGGGTACGTGACACATGCAGTCAGACGGGGCCCTGTGCTGAGACACAGCCCACACTTGGTTTAATACTCTGCTGTTGCCATCTTGAAATTTGAACAAGGGGCTCCACATTTGCATTTTGCACTAGACCTGCAAAGTATAAAGCCGACCTTCCTCTACTCTTAAAGTTTACAATTTTATATCTCTGCTCCAACAATTATCATCCACACTGTTGTTTTGAAGTTGTTTTTGTGCATATCTACTCCAACTAGAGAGAGAGCTCCGGGAATCGTAGATCTCATTCGTTGGGTTTCCACAAGTGCCTGGAAGAGTAGACTGCACAGAGCAAAGGTGTTGATGAGAAGACGAGAATACTGTTCAGAGTTGTTCAGGAAAGAACTGAAGAACACCAACATCTACTGAGAATGATAGTAAAAAAAGCCAGAAAGTTTTGTGTAATTAATATGCACCAATTACTGTGCTTTGTGCTGCATGAGCAAATCTAACCCAGTCCTTGCAACAGGAGGAATAGGTACTAGTACGACTTCATGTTCCAGATGAGGAGACTGGGGCTTAGAGAGGGAAGGTGTCAGAGGTCACATAGTAATTGGCTGAACCAAGATCAGAGTCAGGCCTGACTCATATAAAATCCATGAGTCTATGTTCTTAACTCATAGAGAATTGTGTAATTTTCAAGCAATAAAAAACTTAAGTATGTTCGTACTGGAACCAAGGCCAAGTCAACAAAATTGGCCTCCACAGCCATCCTAATACTGAGTTTATAAAATCTGCCTCCACACACGCAGACTTTTAAGTCGTCAAACCAGTTTCTAATAAGAAAACATTTTTTTAGGTTATGCAAACATTTTGCTGTCTGGTTGCACCCCCCTAAGCCATTCCTTTAACAAACATACCAGCTTTGTACTTAAAAGTTATTTTTTAGTCATAAAATTTTATATGTAGAGAGAAAAAGTGTTTCAGACTGTGAAAGACAGAAAATCTAGGGAGAATGGAATATTGTAGAATCAGCTGAGCAAGCAAGTCCAGTGGGAAGGGAACCCCTGCCAGCCCTCCATACCAGGGTCCTCAGATCCATAAAGAAGGCCACGGTTTTCCATACCCTTCCAGGCATTCATAACTACACCAAATTCAGGGAGACTGAGTACTAAGGATTAGTGTAAAAAGATATTTTACTGGGTTGAGTGCATTTGCAGTTTTTACTCATTTATTGTTAAAATTATATGTTTCATATGATGAACAAAGCAGTCCTTCTGTTTTACTGCTTAATCCAAATGTATACCGTGGATCAGATGCATGCAATGCTTTGAATACGTTACTTTAAGAATTTGCATTAAACACATCAGGATATTTCCAAACACAACATCCCTATGCCACAGCCCTGAATATGTATTGTTTTCTTTAACACAAGAGAGATTTTTCCATAAAAACCTCACCGGGTCTGTCTTTCACGTTTTTAAGCTAATTAAATATTCAGAAGCTTGAGTCTTTTTACAACTGTTATCCACCTCAATTGTTTTCAGTAAAAGATGCAGCTTTTGCTGCCTTGTTCTGGAGGGACCGTTATACAGCTCCACATCCTGGAGCTTCCTGGGGCTTTGTGTTGTTTTCAACATGATTTTTTAAATTCTTAAATGAATTGCGTCTCCTCTTCCCACCCCCAAAAGAGCATAATTATGAAGAAATAAGAGGTTTAGTGTTCTATTTGGACAAAAAAGTGAACTGATCACAGCATATGTCTACTTTTGAAAAGTTGTTCTAAGCTATCTAGAGGCGTACTTATTCTCAAGCCATGAAAATCAAAGTTCCCTTTAGATGTTGATTCCTAAGTAACTCTAATGACAAGCTACCTTAGTGGGTCATGTTCCCATTTGGTCTTTGTTGAGTATCTTTTTAATCTTAATTTTGGAAACTTAAAACCATGCGTATAATGACTGATAATGGGTAACAATTATCAAGATATGATTCTTATATCACATAAATGTTGATTTTGTTTGCAATGAAGAATTTATAAGAAGCACCAAATCTCTTTCTTACTTAAGTCTTCCGTAGGAGGTTTATAGTTTTTCTAGCTGACTAATCATTTTGGAAATAAAGACTTTTTTACTACAAAAATGAAATTTATTGGACTTTCACTTGAGATAGTAAACAGGTCATAAGGCACCAGTAAAAACTGTGATATAAGGAACAGCTGTAATTGTTGCATATATTTTTATTAATGCCAAACCAGTTGTAATCCAAATTATACCCACATTTTAAGATGACCATAAGAAGTTCAGAGATCTATTTCCCAACCAGACATTGGATAACTCATCTGTCACCTTGCCAATGCATTATTTGAAGGAAATCTGTTGTGACAAATGAGAATAAAACCTGGGATTCTTTAGACCCAGAAATGAAAAACACTTAAAATACTGTAAGTGTGTTGTAAGAATCATTCAGAGAAGAGAGAAGAAAACTTGCATTTTATTCAACATCCACCTAGCATTCTTCTAGGTGCTGCAGATGTTAATTAACTTAACCTTCACAGAACTAAAGGGCAGGAATTCTTAGTTCTCTTTGTAGATAGAGAAACTGAAGCTGAAATTAAGTTACTTGCACAGGACAGTAAATCTGGTTTATCTAATTGAAAACAAATTCTTTTCACCACACAATGGCAAGAATCATTTTGATCTTAAAATTGCTTCAAGTTTTTTAGCACGTTGATCTTTACCTTTATAAATCAATGAGAAATGTGGTAATCTATACGTGTTAATCCCTACATGGCACGTAATAAATTTTTTAATTTATGTATCTATGAATTCTTTAATGGCAAGATTTGTAATAAGAATCTGGACATAATGAGGGATGACTCCTTTTAGCTCTCCTTGCAAAAATTCAGACAACAATTTCTCTTTCACGTCTACATTCTTCATCTCTAGGTGATATTTAAATTGAAGTTATCAGCAGATCATACTGGGAATAAGTTTACGCCACAAGGCAAAATAAATCGACCGTATTAGAAGAAAGGTTAACAGTCACCTTTGCTAACCCCAGCTTTTGCACCAGGTTTATTATCACCTTTGAAATGGAACCTGCACCATCAATTTCAAATATCAGAGCATAACACACACTCTACAGGGAACTCATAAAAGAAAGCAGAGGAGGCAGTAGCTCGACGGTTAGGAAAAACCACAATTTTGATTGTGCACGGAAAACATCAAATTAAACCTGGTGCTTGGTATTGACTCCACGTGCCAGCTTCTCCCAACATTCCGGCTGAGGTTTAATCTTCTGCTAACTCCCTGGAGTGAGGCCTTTCCTCCTGTGGCACCCTTGCTGGCAATGCTGAATGAAACAGGTGCCGGCTTCAGGGGAAGCTTATGATTAGTTTCTTCAAATGTGCAAAATAATGTTTATAGGAAAGCGCCTCATAAACAGCTTATCATTTGAAAAAAATCAAAGGAATGAGGTTTACAAAATTTCTTCTTTTCCTACTGACAAATCTCAGGTTGGATGAAAAGTTCACTTTAGAAGGATTTTTCCTATGTTCCCTTGTTGGTCTTCAGTCCTCTGTCAAAGACTTGTTCTCATCTGCTTCCTTGCCCCTTTTACTTCTGTGTGGCTCTGTGTTACTTACACCCAGGGGAGTTTCACTGCGTGTCCCCACGCGGTCTGTAGCACACTGCTTCTGCTATGCTTAGGCTGAGGGCATGAGAGATTACTCTCTGCGTGCAGCAAGGTTGGAGGCATAGAAGGTAAGGTCGAAAGGGGCAAAGTTGTTAGAGTGAGTTAGAGATGGTGGCCGACTTACTAACCATTGACAGACCCCAGGTGTACTCTGGAAATCCAGGAGGTAATATTGCACACCTGCCAAGAAATAGCACATTCTGATACCACGGGGGCAGGCTGAAAATTTGGGGATCATTATCTCACCATGTGGTTAGTGCTAAGAATTTATATTTTAGGTGGTTAAAGTTGTCATAGTTCTACAGTATCTGAGGACAGCAGACTTACTGAATGAATGAAATGAATGAATGAGAAAGGATATGAATCCCATAGAAAAAATGCAGACTTCTATAGATAGCAGTGAAAGATAATCTTCGATTACTGTGAAAAAAGTTCCGCAAAGCCTGAGCAACTAAGAGGAGCTGAAATCTCCTAATGGCCTCCTGTGTGCTTGGTACCATGCCAGACACTTTACATAAATGATTTATTTAAATACTGACAACCATCCTACAAGTATCTTCTGGTAGCCAAACTCAAAGATGATGATCCCCAGCGATCCTCGCCTCCTAGTATTCGTGCCTTTGTGTAGTCTCCTCTCACAATGAATAAGGCTGACCTGTGTAACTGGCAGGATATTGTAGAAATGATGGTGTGTGACTTCGGAGGCTAGATCATACGAGCCGTGTGGCTTCTGCCTTACTTATTCCTGGCCAGCTATCGTGTCATTAGGACACTGAGGCGGTTCCATGAAGAAGACCATGTACTGAGGCTTCCTATCAACAACCTCCACTAACTTGCCAAGCACATGAGTCAGCCATCCCAGAAGCAATCCTCCAGCTCTAGTCAAATCTTCAGATGACCGCAGTTCTAACCAATTTCCTGACTGCCATCTCATGAGAGACCTTGACTAATAGACCCTGGTTCTAGTAATCCAACCAAACCACTCCAAGATACCTGACTCATAAAAATTCTGTGAAATAATACATTTCCTTCTTTTATTGTTTATTTTAAGCCAAATTTAAGCTAAATTTTGGGGTCCTTTATCACTCTGCAGTAGATGCTAATAAAACCTTCATTACCCTCATTTTACAGATGAAGAAATAAAAGCTGTGAGAGCCATAGGTGCAAAATACTAATACTTCCCTTTACTGAGTACCTGCCAATGAAGATTTAGACCATAGAGATTGGCTAAAGCATGACACGGGGGCCAAGGAGGAGAGCAGCCAGTAGTGGATGAAGAGGCAGAGTTCATTTATTCAGTTATTCAACCAATAACCCTTTTTTTTTTTTTTTTTGTGAGGAAGATCAGCCCTGAGCTAACATCTGCCAATCCTCCTCTTTATGTCGAGGAAGACTGGCCCTGGGCTAATATCCGTGCCCATCTTCCTCCACTTTACATGGGATGCCGCCACAGCATGGCTTGACAAGCGGTGCGTCGGTGCGTGCCCGGGATCCGAACCAGCGAACCCCGGGCCACCACAGCGGAGCTTGCGCACTTAACTGCTTGCGCCACCCAGCTGGCCCCTCAACAAATAACACTTGAACATCAACTATGTGCCAGGCACTGTTCTAGGTGATGAAGACGCAACAGCGATCAACATAGATAAAATTCCCTGCCTTCTTGGAACTTACATTCTAGAGATGGGTGACTGATAATAGAAAACACACAGAAAGGTAAATTATGAAATATAATGGCAGTGGAAGGAGAAGCGGGTACAGGGAAGAGCAGACTGTGAGAAAGCCAGCCTGCTGTTGAGGGCTTCCGGAACAATGCATCCAGTAACAAAGCCCTCTCTCTGAGCTTGTCTGAATGCACTGCTCTGTCCTGAAACATGAAGCATGTTAGATGGGGATCGTTTTTCTCTTTCGTACACTCACAGATCCTGTGTGCCTAGAGCTAAGCCTGGCGCATAACGTGTGTTTAGTAAATATTTACTGCAGTGACTTAAATTCTCAGAAGAATAAAATTTTTAGTGACTTCATCTGCCTAAAAAGTTCAACATCTTTCAGGTGTTTTAAAGTCAGCGTGTTATTTAAGACAGACTGAATTCTGCCAGTGTAACTCCTTTTCCATTACCAATGGAATAAAACTCGTTGTGCAATGAATAGGATTGTCTTCTCAATAGCCATGCTAGAAATTGATTTGAGTATGCAAGATCTTACATTCTAAAACCAATGCACACAACAGACAGTAAGGATTTCAGGATCCTCCTAGAGTCAAAATATGAGGAACGGTCATAAGATACCAAAAGAGACATCCCTGAGCCAAGGAAGAAATCAGTCTCATCAGCCACACACGTAAGTACAGATATCCTTAGTCTGCTTAGTTCTACCAACAATCTGTGGTGGCTACAAGAAGAACACATCCAACACAATGCTGGGAAGAATAGAGGCTTCATGCTTCATGATCACAGCTACTCTGTTTGGAGGTAAATGAGTCTCCTTTAAAACCTTACGCTCTTAGGGCCGGTCCAGTGGTGCAAGTGGTTCAGTGCACACGCTCCACTGCAGCAGCCTGGGGTTTGCCGGCTCGGATCCCAGGCATGCAGCAACACACCGCTTGGCAAGCCATGCTGTGGCGGCCTCCCATATAAAGTGGAGAAAGATGGGCACGGATGTTAGCCCAGGGCCAGTCTTCCTCAGCAAAAAAAAAAAAAAAAAAATCATTATATTGTATACCTGAAACGAATATAGTGTTACATGTCAACTGTATTTAAATGAAAAAAATTCTCAATATCACTAGAACGGCCTGAAGTCTAAGAGATAAGGTAAGATGCTCATCATGAATTTTCGATGGTCTAAAAGAGACAAAAAGCAGTTTAATCCAATCGTTGGCACCTGGGGTTTATGGTGGTGTAAGGAGGCAGAGACAGTGATGGGGAAGGAGGTGTCTGAGGGCTTGGCCCCTTTCCCAAGCCACTCCAAATAACTGAAATAAAAACAATGTGCTTGTTAGACAAACTCAGCAGCAAAGCCCCCCTTTCCTATCAGTATGCCATTTCCAAGCCCCTCGTAGGTAAAAATTTGGACCAATGTTCCTGAGAAAGAAGGCCAGGAAAAGTTATTGGGTGTCTCCTTGGTGATATCTTATAGTTCAAACCAGGCTTTAGCGTTAGAGTGTTGTATTCATGGGGACTGAAGACCTGGTTTCTGAGCTTAGGGGCAGGAATGCATGAGTCTAGTTTCCAGAAAGAAAGGCGAGAAACCTTCAAGCCCAGAAGAGTCCATCAGATTCCACTATATAGAGGCTGACAGAAGTACATGATCCTCAGAACGTGACTCTACAATTGGATGTGTGGTGCATGCGTATATTGAAGGGAGATAGGGCATTCAGACTTTGAAATGCAAGTGTAACCATAACTTTCTTTTCAGAATTAGGCATCATTGGGATTAGAAGTGCTTCAGCCCAGGGAACAACATGTGAGTGGATTTAGCAGCAGCAACTAAAGCTGAATCCCTAGAAATAAGGATGAAGAAGCTTTCCCTCTCTCAGATAGGATTAGTTCAGAAACCTGATGAGGTGGATGGATGCGTGTTTGGAAGTTGGTTTGCATGTGTAAAAATGTGATAAGTATGCTTTTGTTTTTTGGAATAGAGCTTGCTGGTCAACCCCATATTAGAAAAGTAGGTTGGGCTAAGGCAAAAACCAAGACAGTGAGGCAGAAGAGCTTATATTTACTCTTGTGCGTGTAACACGTGACTTGTCTTATTTAGGGATATTTATCAATATCCCCATACATCTATCTTAAAAAGTGAGATTTATCTGTGTACCATAGGTCATATATGTGCTCAAATATGCATCATTTATAGGTCTTTAAATGTGTCTACATCTATGAGTGAATATGTTTGACTACTAAATATGTACATTTCTGATTGTATTAGAGTGTATCCGCATATGTTTGTGGTTGGCAGAACAACGGCCTCTAAAAAATGTCCATGTCCTAATTCCTGCAACCTTTGAAAATGTTAAATTACGTGGCAAATGGGAATTAAGGTAGCAGATGAAATTAAATTTGTTAATCTGCTGATTTTAAGATGGATTATCCAGGTGAGCCCAATGTAATGACCAAGGTTCTTAAATCAGAAGAGAAAGGCAAAAGAGTCAGTGTCAGAGAGATAGGATGTGAGAAAGACTCTACTGGCCGTTGCTGGCTTTGAAAATGGAAAGGAACTATGAGCCAAGGAATAATGGCAGCATCTAGAAGCTGGAAAGGGCAAGGAAATGGATTCTCCCCTAGAGCCTCCAGAAAGAAACGAAATCCTTCCAACACCTTGGCTTTAGCACAGAGAGACCATTTCAGACTTCTGACCTCTAGAACTCAAAGACAATAAATTCATATTGTTTAAACCACTAAACTTGTGGAAGTTTTTTACAGCAGCAATAGAAAACTAACACAATGCTATATGCATTTTTAAATTTTATGAAAACACAAATGGTTTCAAAAAGTGAAAAATTCAGGAGATGCTTTAGCTCATAGTCTGAGAAGTTCCATCTGGAAGTCAGATCACAGGAATGATCCTTTTCACTCCACCCAACATCATCATAAATAATACTTATGTTATCTCAGGTGTACTCTTCCAAGCCTTGCAAAGCTGCACACTACGCCATATATTTCCTAAACAGCAACATTTACAGCAATCGTTTCCATTTAAATGCTACTTTCTACAACCATTTGTTTCTTTTTTCTTTCTTTAATGCATTTTAATTAAAGGTAAGAAGAGAATAAAAAGAGGTAGGAGAATGAAGACAGCTGTAATGTGTGGGTGTAAGATAGTGCAGTCTGAAGCCTTATGCTAAGTTTGAAGGTAGAAAAACAGTGATTATAGATATATTTCTACATAGAATGCCTCATAAATCCTAGCTTTGAACATGAGACTTTATGGAAGTCAAAAAAGACACTGATTCTTTGTGATGCACACCGATTTTTCTCAACGTTTAATTAACTGTAATGATGGAAGTCCTAGTCATAAGTGCTCATTCAACAGAGATACATCTTATTTAAAAAATATAAATAATTGCAAGAATAATTGTTGGGTAAATGCTTGCAGTTATTAACAGCAGTTTCAATTTTGAACATAATATTTATTGCACAGAATTACTTGCCCTCACTAAGCAGGGAGAAAAATTGCAAAATCAAACAGTCAACAAGAGAATATAAAACTCCACAGAGGAGAGTCAATTTAATACTGGCTTCCTTTAGGGACTCTTCTGTATGTAGACCAGCTGGAATGTGCTCAAAGAAAGCAAACTCATTTTAACATTAGCGTAAGCAAAACAAGTCTGCCCCAAAAACATTCTACTGTGAAAGGTCTCTGAGTCATCCACTGCTTTATGTACATGTTAGTGTGTTTTAGTTATTACAAGTGATCATAAACTCTACTAGAAAAATTACTAGTAAAATGTAGAGGTCAATAGCAAAACTAGAATAAATAATATCACGTTTCCTACATCATTAAGCTAACAGAAAAGACTATTTGTGGGAAGTGCAGTAACTGCTGGTATATTGTTGTCATTCATTATTAATAGTAATAATTTTCTTGCCATATAACTAGTAGCTAGCCTTGATTTTAAAATACAATAAGTCCCACTGCTCCCTGTCTACCCCATATATAATTCCGTTATTTCCTGATGTTTCATTCCTGTTTCTATTGTAAATTCTACTTAAACCTTTCAATATCTTTATGGAAATTAATATCTTACTGAATAGAGTTGAGGGCGTTCTTTTTTTTTATTTATACAATAAATATGTACACACACAAAGCTGAAGAAAACATACCCACTTCAGTTAAATTATTTAACAATCAAAGGGGGAAATAATACATGAGCTTAATATCAAGAGTGAAATTATTTAGAGAGAGAGAAACTTGAATTTCAATCTGCTCCACTCTTATCAAATTGTATGGTAGAGGGCAAGTTACTTACTGTATTTGAAACTCAGTTTTTTTCTTGGTCAAAAGGTCAAAATCATCCCCTGCCTCATAGGTTTGTTGTGTTGCATACGTTCATCTAAATTGGATACTGAATATTGCCTGCCTAAAAGTATCCTACTCCCGACCTTCTTCTTTCCCACCAGAACCTTGATTTGGTTCAGGTACTTTGATCTTAGGGTAAGTGGATCCAGCACCTGTTCTAGAGGTATGTCCTAGAGGGTACATATGACCTCCACTGGGTAATGACATGTAAGGGGAAGACTCCTACAACCTCCCTACAAAGAGGGAAGGGGACAAGGAGACTCGTTTTCTTCCATGCTATCCCTGCTTCCTGCTTTTGCACATTCTTGCATGAAAATGCAGTACTTAGGATGGTTCCTCCAGCTAGTGACTAAGAAGGCAAGGTCAGGAGAGATCCCAGCAACTGCCTACTTCCAGAATTCCTGTGGGGGAAAGCCCTTCTTGTTTCAGGACTGTGGGTAGAGTATTCTGATATTTTCAGCTGATCCCATACCTTGTAGGGATTCATAGATTGTTAATCCAACATGTATCGTTAATGTTGTTTTAATATAGTATAAAGTATGTCACAAGAGGTATTGATAATATGTTTTGATAAGTTCCCAGATGGAAGAGATTAATTCCAATTGAGAAGATGATGTAAGACTTCATGGAGGAGAGAGATTGATCAATCTCATCGGACTTGGTGGGTTTCCTGTCTTTGAGCATGGAGAGGTTGGAAAGGGTGTGTGACAGAATTCCATTTTGAGGGAGCAAGTCCTTCCCCACAGGTACTAGTAATAGTTCAAACCTCAGTATAACTAGCAGGAGAACAAACGAGATATGTGAAAATTTGGAGCTTCTAACTCAAGACTGCAGGCTTGCCTTCTCTCACACAGCTCTTCATAGTATATTATCGTTGAGTTATCTACAGACTTAGACCAAACAAAGCAGAGATTTAGTTTGGCTTCATTTCAAACAATATTTTGATAACTGACTCTAATACTTTCAAAACATATGTAGTTTTGCTTCTGCTTGAGTTATTTTCTGGTTTTATTCTTTTTTAAGGATAGAATTCATTAATTTAGTTTGTAAATTGGTAAGACATATATATTGGCCAGGGTTTATTTTTTTTTTCCAGCAAAGTATTCAAAGTATTATGATTTGTGTCAACGTGCACAGCCAGTTTTAAAGAATTAGTAATTCTTAGGGCTTACACAATCTGATTTCAACATCACCACTAAGCAACACATGTTGTAGATGTAACAGGACAAATGGGCGGAGAAGGAATGGACTATGTGCACCCCATCTCTGATTATGCCACAGCATAGACTGGGCATGGCTGGTCTCTATGCACATGGCCCAGGCTCCACAGCAGAGCATCCTCCATGGCTGATAGGCTAACATTACAATCCAGAGCACCCTGTATCAGGATGAGCTCCTCCCCATGCCATATTACAGGCTAGTCGAAAACTGACTAGGGCATACCTAGTTTCTCTAAGTAACAAGAGACATATCAAAGGATCTTCAGGCCCAGGAATAGAGCCCAGGAGTGTGAGATCATGTTAGCTCTTGATTCCCTTATAGTCCATGGCTGGGCTTGAACAAAACCAGAAATAGAAAAATGGTACTTGTTCACTGTCTTACAGTATCTCATCATCATGTCATCTATTTTGGAACATTTCAAATCTTTTTCAACCTTTTCCAAAATGTTTCTCTTTTTTTAGGTTTTTCCAATCAACATTTTTAGAATATTTCTATTTTTTGTGGAAGTCTATTTTTGAAAGACGTATCTTTGATTACCTTGAATAGTTAGAAATAGAAATAATGTTGAAAAGAAATTACAGAGTACCTAAGAATAGACAAGGATTGTGACAGTTATTAAATATTATTGTGTTAGGTAGTATTATGATTTTGTTAGGTGATGTTATGAAGTAATAATATTAGGTCCTATTATTTTGCAAATGGGTAATTTGCTCAGAGTTACATCTTAGTAAGAGGTGAAGTTAGGATGTAACTCAGTTTTGCCCTTTTCACTATATCATGCAACTACTGTAGCTCAGTGCTTACCACATTGGGTGGGGGATAGCAAAAATAAAAACAGACAAAGAAAAAAGGAGTACAGCTTAAATTCAATTAAATATCTGATTCTAATCAAAGAGAGTCAAAAGAGGTCAAGTACAGAGGAATTATTTGACTGCTGTCAAAATAATTGATCATATTTTTTGTTTTTCTTAAACTGTGCATTTTAAACACTTAGTGAAAGAGAAGTTTAACGATACACTCATGAAAAGAGAAAATGTTTCATATCTAATATATTTACCCTTAAATAGAAAACGTATGCCACGATTATTGCTCGCGTGTCTACTATGAACCAGGAGTATTTTTACACATGAGGATAAAGATATGGTGCTTACATTTACTTGAATATATTATGTCCCTACACTGTGAAGTATAATTTTTCACAGTATTTTAAAACAGGTGAAATAAGTAATAATTTAAGACCAGAAAATATATATTTGAGATCAATTCTCACTTTGTAACACTGACAATTAAGGCATAAGATAATTAATGACTTTAGAAGAATAATCAATGTTTAGTTTGAAAGAGTTTTCAAATAAAGACTATTTTAGGCTTTAAAAATTACTGTTGTTTAAGTTTTAAAAAATTAAATGTAGCATTTAAAAGCGATGTGATTTTCCTTTTAGTTTTTGAATTGTATTATTTTTGAATGGCCCCATTAACCAAAAATCAATCTTAATTGATCTCAAATATTTGCTGTACTTTTGAGAGCATTCAGTAAAATGGAAGTCATTAGTTTTAATAGCATAGCTTTGGGGGTGCAACGCACACTTAAATTGTATTCACCCATGATTTACTACATTAGTCTGATTAACTTAAATGCATGGTAAGTTCTTTCTTGTTGATATAAACGGAAAAAATTAGAGGTCTAAATGGAAGGGGAAATAGAATTAGAGGAAACAACACTAATATCCTAGATTATCTGGGCTGTTTTAAAATGCTTCGTTTCTTCTCTTTAGTTAAGTGAAATCTCCTTTCTATAATTAAATTAAAATAGTTTACCTAAATAATTAAATTTCCCCCAATATATATGTTTCCTGGGTAATATCTAAAATATCACAGGGGCTGACCTGGTGGCACAGTAGTTAGGTTCGTGCACTCTGCTTCAGCAGCCTGGGGTTCATGAGTTCGGATCCTGGGCACAGATCTACACACTGCTCATCAAGCCATGCTGTGCTGGTGACCCACATACAAAATAGAGGAAGACTGGCACAGATGTTAGCTCAGGGCCAATCTTCCTCACCAAAATAAATAAAGAAAGTGTTACACGTATTGTCAAAGGGTGGTATGAAAGTCTTTTTAAGGAAGTAGGATTTTATGCTTTTAATCCCCTCTTGCACCTCATCAGATTTAGTTGTAGCAATACGAAAATAGAATTTCAGGTTACTCTCATTGTTTTACACTGTGCTTCTTCTACTTCCCAAGGATGAGATTATATAATTTTTCTTTTCTTTGTTTTGCACTCCCTGAACTTTTTAAACATCAAAATATACACATCATTTATAATCAGAAAAAAAATAAAACTCTTTAATTTTGAAAACAATCATTTTATTATTAAAAGCATATCAGAGGGAGGGAGAATCCTTACCATTTTTAATGTGTAGACACATTATTCATTGAGGATGACTTGTTAGGAAAAATTAAGTCCATTATCCTTTAGGGTTAACCACAGTATTTTACTGGGCGGATTAGTGGATAAGCTCATAGACTCTGGCACGGGAGCGCTTGAGTTTAGACGCCAGCTCCACTGCTTGTTATCTGTATTACCTTGGGCGAAACAGATACTCAATGTCTTTTCTCCTCAGATTTCCCTTCTGTAAACAGTTATAAAATAGTAGCTATCTCATAGGATTGGTATGAGTATTCAGCACATTAATCTACACAAAGCCCTTAGAACAATACCTGACTCACCGTAAGCACTCTATCCTGCTATATTAGGTGTTATTATGAGCCACCTAGTATGAAACATTCTAGAAAAGTTATGTTAAAAAAGAGAGAATTATAAAAATGTTAAGAGAAACCCAAAACATCCAGCAGCGTTTTCCCCAATCCCTTTTCTCTCTGGGAGTACACTGCTCCAGACGAGAGGGCAATTGAGTGTTTGCCCTATGGATGGATGTGGATAATGCCAGCAGATCCATGAGCACCAGACACACACAGTTAATTTAGGAAGAAGGACATACAAATGACCAATTAATAATGAAAAGTTTTCAACTCTACTAATAATCAAGGAATTGCAAATTAAAATAAGGATAAGATGTGGTTCACTTATCAAATTAGCAAATATTATCAAATAAAGGCTAAAATCCAAAAAAACTCCTCATTTTTGTACACTGCTGCTGGGAATGGAAATTAGTCAAACCTTCTGAAAGCAATTTAGCAACATACAGAGAAAACGTGTAAATGCTCACGACCTTTGAGTTAGTAATTCTCTTTTTGGGGAGTTATGCTAAGAAAATAAAGAGAAAGACGTTCATGGCAGCAATATTCGTAGCATTAAAAATTTGAAATAATCCAAATTTTTCACAAGAGGTGATTAGTTTAATAAAAACAGAGTACAGCCACATGATGGATATAGTACATTACAGTGATATTCATAAGTAGTTTGTAATTACTCAAATTAGACAGAGAATTCTACTTAATCAGCACTGATTAACTTCCCTCTAGGTGCAGGGAACTCCATGGGTGTTGCCTCCCGGCCTTACTCTGCCCCATTCCTCATGCTGCCCCGGCATAACAGGTAAATTTGGGATGGAAAACTGGATGTGATCTGCTCTATCCTTTTTTCCTTTGGGAATCTAGCTGCTTGCAGGGGACTTCTGCTCTGTTTCTTCCCAGTGACAGAATCTTTCTCCAGAGGCACGTTCTTTCCAGCCACAGGAGAAAGGCTGTTCCATCCAATGCTGCCGAGGATAGGCTTCTAAATATTCCTACTTCTGAGATTCAGTTACAAAGATTATTTGTCTGTCACACTAAGCCACATACTGAAGCTTAGCTTTTATCGATACAAGTGGTATATTGATTTCCCATCTCCTTGTCTTGTTTCATATCTCTTTTTCAAAAACCTGGTGGGAAAGAAGAATGTTATAGTCTAGAGGATGCTCCAGATATTCTAACACTTGAAACCCCCATTAATACAAGCTACATAACAACTTACTCCAAAATGTAGAAATTATTTTAAATCAACAAGCATTTATTGTCTCATAGTTTCTATGGGTCAGGAGTCCAGGCGTGGTTTAGCTGAGTGCCACCGCCTCACAGTCTCTCACAAGGCTGAAACCCAGTTTGGGCCAGAGCTGCAGTCTCATCTGATGGCTCAACAGGAGAAAGTTTATTTCCAAGTTCACTCTTGTTGTAGGAATTCAGTTTCTTGCTGGCTATTGGCAGGAGGTCCCCTTTAGCTTCTTGCCACATTGAGCCTCTTCATAGGATAGCTCACAATGTGGCAGCTGGCTTCCCTCAGATTGAGTAAGGGAGAGATCAAGAGAGGGTATACAAGACAGAGGCCACAATCTCTTTGTAACCAATTCTTACAAGCAATATCCCTATTAGTTTTGCCATATTCTGTTCTCTAGTGGTGAGTCACTAGGTCTGGTCTACATTCAAAGGGAGGTGATTACATAAGGATGTGAATGCCAGGAAGCTAAGATCACTGGGGACCATTTTAGAGGTTGTACACCCCCAAAACTAACATTTATCACAAGCCAGGCACATAGATTATCTTGTCTAATCTTTGTAACAATGCAATGAGAAAGTTATGTGATTGTCTTATTTTTAATATCAGGAAGTTGATGTTAAGTATCTGACTTAAGAGTTCACAAGATAGTAAGTGGCTGATCAGAGACTGGAACTGTGGCCATCTGCTCTCAGATTGTCCACTTAACTACTTGGAAAATATCAAGGGGAAAACTGAATTGCAGATAAGTGAACACATTTCATGCCCTTAGTTACAATAAAAAATACACAGAAAATGGTGGAAGAAAACATGTTAAAATGTTAAAAAATACATTTAACCCTTTGGGTGAAGGGATTTTGGGTGGCTATTTTTTTTCTATTTCTTTTTTCTATTCCAAAATGCTTATCTTGACCTTTCATTTATCTAACATGGGAAAAAGCCGTGAAAAAAACAGAAACTCTCTGTTCTTGTGGGGTTTACACTGGTGCACCAAGGGTGTGGCAGAGGGAGCCGTCCACCCTGAATGCAGACAATAAAGGATGCATTAAAAAAGAATTAGAGAGATTAAAGAAAATAATAAGCCCACCAAAAGTCAGTCATCTTTTCAATTCCCTCAATTCTCAACAACAATGTCAGTGAGAAAATACTCTTTCTTCCTGGGATGTACTGCTCCCAACAGCCCCTTCCCCTTCACCGTTTTGTTAGTCTGAAGATATAGAAAATAAACATACATACACGTATAAAATCATGTCAGATAGGGCTAGGTTATACAGAAAAATAAAGCAGCGTCTAAGGAGACAGCAGTTGATGGGAAGGGGTACTTTTTAGCTAGGGCAATCAATGAAGGCCTCTGCAAAAGAAGACATAAATAGAGACCTGAGTAAACTGAGGAAGCACGCATTGTTTTTATAATCAGAGAAATAGAGAAGAAAATTAGAACTTGGGTGTAGCCTACAATCCACAAAAATTTTACCATTCACTCATTTCTATATTCAGTCCTTTAGTCATTCAGTTAACTCATTTTTACTATGTGCGTGTTATGTGGCAAGCGCTCTACTAGGCATTGGGAATTTAAGGGTGAATAGAACAGATATGGTCCCTTCTCACGTTAGTTTTAGAATAGAAGGGGGAACACAGCTGTTAATCAATGGATGACTGAGACATATCACTGCAAACTGTGACAAGTATTATGAAGGAGGTTCTCTCTCACAGGCTGCTATGAGAGAGAAGAAAACATCTATGGGGACATTGAGCAGTCTGCCACAGAGGTTATCAAGATTGTAGTCACAAATGACGCCCATTTGGGAAAGATAATGTAATAAAAAGAGAATAAGGTTAAGGAAAGAACCTTGAAGAATTCCAAAAATTAATGGTCAAGTATAAATGATAAGCTGCAAGTTTCACTGAGGGGAGCAGCTAGAGAGGTAGCTAGTGGATGACAAAGGAGGAAAACTTTTCCAGAAGAAGAGAGTGGGCAACAATGCTGAATGAAGGTGAAAGGTCGGGTGGGTCAAGGGGTGAAAAATATCCTCAGTATGTAGGGACCTCACCAGCCCTGGTGATCTAGTGGTTAAGATTCGGTGCTCTCACCTCCACAGACCAGGTTCATGTCCCGGTCAGGGAACAACACCACCCGTCTGTCGGTTGTCATACTGAGACAGCTATATGTCGCTGTGATGCTGAAAGCTCTGTCTCTGGTATTTCAAATATCAGCAGGGTTGCCCATGGTGGACAAGTTTCAGTGAAATTTCCAGACTAAGACCAACTAGGAAGAGGATCTGGCCACTTCTGAAAAAATTGTCCATAAAAACCCTATGAATAGCAGAGGACAACATTAACAACAACAGTAGTGACATGGGTATTAGTAAACCTAGGGACAGATTTTGCAGATTGGAGTAAATTGACAAATTAATGGAAGAAGAGGAAATAGAGACCATGTGTATAATTAACTTTTAAAAGATATTTGGCTGTAAAGAAGAAAAAAAATAATAGGTTGGTAGCTGAAGAGAAAGAAGGGTTTTGGATGCATTTTTTTTTCTTTGTTATATGTGGGAGAAACTATAGTTACTGACATTATCATGATTTTGATCTCGTAGAGAGGAACGAGGTTGGCTAAGGGTGGGAGCATTAAAAAAAAAAAAGTGGCTGGTGCCTGAGAAGGATGTTGAGGAAAGAAAAGACTAGAAGAGACAGAGTTTCCTTTAAGGTCCTATTGAAAGCCCTACCCCTGTGCTCCTTCTTTCTCTTTCAAAGAAGCAAAGGGAACTTTTAAGATGTTTAACAATGTAAATGCTTAAAATTTGGGAGCCATGAAATGCAAACATCATACTAAAGATATCTTCATTGCTCATATCACTTTTTACAGCACTTTTATATGAATTCATTATTTGTATCCCCACGACAACCTGGGGAGGTTGTCAGGACACACGTCAATCAATTCATGTGACTTATCTATGGCAACACAATGTCAATCTTGCTATTTATAAAGCATCAAGAGATCCAGATCTCTTGACTGTCATGCTGGTGCATTTTCTTTAAAACCACACTACATCTCTCTAGTCTCCTAAATTCGTTAAGTAGAATCATGAAGTTCATAGTTTGAAAATACAAATTGTAGACAGTGAAGAAAACACCAAAGAGAAGAACTGGCTTATTTATATCTTGAGATCCAGTTAAACATTTTCTTTACTCTCATTGGAAGGAAATTACTCTATAATATACAAAGTATGTTCATGAAACACACATACAAGGTCTTCCTCTTGAATTGAAGCATACTGTCAATAACTGTCTCTTCTTATACTTTTTTCAAAGGTCTGCCTTCTCCATACATTTCAACTAAACCAGCCCTGGGTGACAGAAGCTCCTGGAAAGCCCATTCCCCCAAGCTCTGAATAAACCTCTGAGCCCCTTGTGCCTCTCATTTAATAATATGAGCCACATAGAGTTTAGACAGCCTTTGCTGTTTAATGAAATTGTCTATTTTTTCACTAGATTTGTGTGTGGGGAGGAATATGCTGAAAAAAGCCAAGCTATATGGAGATAAGTAATAGCATGTGTAAAATTAAATAAATAATATTAACACAGTGAATACCTTCTATTTCCTATTTTCAACAGGTTGAAAGGATCTCACCCTAGTGTTTTATTATTATTCCATTTTTAATGCTTAATCAAGAACACAGCATTAATCTTATTATCAGATAAGTACCATGGCTGGTCCACCTGTGTAGACCAAGATTTCCTTGCAAGCACAGGTAATGTGGATCTTGGCCAGTTTTATGGATACAGGCTACAACTTCTTCCAACATGTGATGAGGGTCCTGAAAATAACTGATATCGTTTCTAGCTCATCATTTTGCTCTAAGACACAGTCAAAGTGCAATCAGTTCTTCCCTATCCTCTTCTCCAGCCATGCTGAACTGTGCCATGTTCTCTTTTAACTCCTGGCATTTGGAAATCCTGTTTCTGCTCCTTGGAATGCTCTTCGTTTCTGTTCTCACATCCAAACCCCATCTTGACCTCCATTAGCCTGGCTAATTCCAATTCACCCCTCAAGTCTTTTTCCAGAAAGTTTCCTCTGACCACTTATGCCACCTCCAAGGCTGCATGAAAAGTTTCTGGTGCCTTCTGTAGCACTCTCTGTTTCCATAACACACCCTTAGCCAGATGCCAAAGGACTAGAAGATTCTTGAGGACAAAAATTATGTCTTGGTTACTGTTAAATGTCCAGAGCCTAGCACAGCGCCACATACATTTAGCATTTGAATCCAGGACTGTTGTTGGGTCTTAGGCCATTGTTTGCTCCTTCTTACACTAATTCCATTTCCCTTTAACATGAACTAATAGTGTCTACTTTGCAAGGCATTGTAAAAATTAGTTAATGTTCATTGAGCACCAATGTGTCATCGTTTCATTTGAAAACTATTTTACTTTAGACCAGTGGTTCTCAGCCAGGACAGGGGCCATTTGGCAATGCCTGAAGACATTTTTGATGGTCACAACTGGGAGCTACTAGCTTCTAGTGGGTGAAGGCTAGGGACGCTTCTAAACATTCTAAGCAGTTCACAGGACAACAGCCCACAACAAAAAATTATCTGACCCCAAATGTTAATAGTGTTGAGATCGAGGAACCCTGCTTTAAGACTATTCTATCTTTGCTGTGAACCCATCATTTCTTCTTTGCTGTAACTCACCAGCTCTCTATGGCCTGCACTGTTCCTATTTCACACTGCACCTACACAGCTTGCTAGGGTAGCAGGCCAGGTGTGGTTGGCAATGGGATTAGTGCATAAGAATAATATTTTCAAAACTTTCAACTGAGGCTGTAGAATCAGGCATTTATCATGGATGCAGTAATTGCCAAATACTAATATTCTAAAATAATCACATACAGCATGCTCTGGAAGTGTATTGAAATTAATCAATTATCTGTAAGAGTTAAATTCTTTTAATTCTTTTCAGTTACCCTGGATTGTGTAGGAAACAGAGAAGCAGCAGAAATAATGAGATTTGGTTTATTCCTTTTTTCTATGCAGGTTGTAGGGCTGGGATTTACTTCTGAATGCCGCTGCTGTGCTAAATTTTCCAAACCAGCATGAGGATATGCACTCAAACTTCTCAAAGCACTTGAAAAATATATTTTCTTTGACCTCAAGTTGTATAAGGAGCTCAGCTAAACCTTATGCACGTGAGGATGGGTCACTCTGTAGGAGATATGTGTGAATCCTGCCTTGAAAAGATTCAGCTCCTAATCATCTCGTAGTGCTTTTACAGATATTCTTGAAATTTTTCTGTTCCATTCTATGAATTGTATAGAACTTCTTTTTATAGAAGGCAACATTCTGCCTGTGAAGACTGGTTATTCCGTTTCATTCTCCACCTCAAGAGTCACGTGGTATCATCTTTCTTTCCTCCTTGATTTCTTCTTCTACAAATAATATCATATAAGAGCATGCCTGGTAGTTCAAACCAGGCTGAGTGTTTACCTGAGGCCAAAAATAGTATCTGAGGAGTTAATCTAAATTAAGTGATTGTTCTTATTGGTCAAAACAGCAGCTTCATTAGCCAGTGTACATACAGAGGAATAAATGAAATACAAATCTTGGAATCTGGATTCTGTGTCCCATTTTCACACTTATAATTAATTGCTTTCAGATATAAATAATGGAAAATAGGGAAAAAGCCGAGGTGAGAGAAATTTCAATTATAATGGAAAACCTATGTAAGATGCAGCTTCAGGGCTGGTTTGATTCAGCAGCTCATCCTTACGTATGACGGAACTGGTTCTTTCTATCTCTCTTCTTTGCTTTCTACGGTGTTAGATTTTTCCTGAGACTGGCTGCCCCCATGGTAGCAAAATACACAGTTCCAGGCTTTGATGGGTGCATCACACAGACTAGAAGAGAAAATGTTTCTTTTGATAGCTCTAAAAGAGGGAGAAGGTTTCTTTTCTAGATCCCCCCCAAAACTTCCATTGTGTCTCATTGGCCCTGAAATGTGTCATGTGGTCTTAAAACATTATAATAAACATTATTTTAAAACAATGTCTGACCAGAGAAATGTCAAAACTGATTGACTTAGGCCTGGTCAACGGAATCAATTTTAAGAACAAGAGGATGGTATTACCGGGATTGATTTGACCAGTTTTTACCTCTAGAAGTGGGTGCACATCTTTACACATGTTCGGTTACAATTGCCTATTGTGTGTATCTATCTAACTAACCAGAATTTAAATTCATAAGGTCAGGGACCCTGACTTATTTCTCTTCATATTTCCAGATCATAGTACATTTCCTTTCACATCCTAGGCACTCAAAATGTTTGTTCAATGTGAATAAAAGAGCAGCTTTCCAATACAAGCTGTTATTAGGCTTGTTCCCTTTCATCAATCCAAAGGTCACTCATTTAGTGCCTGCTTTTTACCAGGTGGACGGCAGTCCCCTGGGAATAAACAGGTGAACAATGACTCACTCCCTGTCTTAAGAAACCTATAGTCTTGTAAGCGAGATAAAGAGAAATATATAAACAATTTCAATAAAATGCAGCAACACTACTGCAGAGTGCTGTGAAGCTCACGGTCGAGGCACTTTCTAGACATTTTTGGAGATGAGGAGGCATCCGAGAGGAAGTCACATCTAAATCGAGATCTGGCACACTTGTGGAAGTTCTCTGCAAGAAGAGGGGCTGAGGGAGGGCGGGAGGAAGAATGGATATGACAAGACCCGTTATGGTGCCTATAATTTTCTTTACAAACATCGCTGGAGATGGTGTGATGTTATCTATGTTGGATGGGGTGCTCAGTTGCTCTACTCAGAAACACACGTCTCGGGAATATTCAGCCAGTGGATAATGAGGAAGATAATTCTGCAGAAGCAGCTCCTCCAAGTGTTTCAGCTTCGTTGTCTTGCATCAACACGAGAGGGGCTTGTTACTTAGCACAACTAACCTTAGAAATCAGTTTTCATTGGTGACATTAAAGGTTTGCAGGTTAACATAGTGGATGTTAGAAACAAGTTTGCATTGGTGAAATGAGTGGTGTTTAGGAAATGTGGATTGGCGAAAATATTTTGGAGACATTCCCACTCTTGTAAGAACATGGTGAAGGTATGATGCAATTCATATAACCTGATCCTTTAGGGATGGTGCCTGAGGCCTGACCATTAATGATTCTGTGCCCAGTTATTTAAGAGGATACCAACGATAACATGAACTGGATCTTACATGTAACATGTGGTCACTTTGCCTCCAGAGAACCTTTCATGAATGACATAGTAACACCAAGCAGGACGGAAATTGGGACTTCATATCAGCTTACATGACATAGGGTAAGGATTGTTTTGAATCTGTTTTCTAACTCTCACTCACCTATCTTTATCTATTGACAGTGATTGTTATTAATAAAAAAAAAATGACCTAATATTTTTTGTGACCCAATTGATTTAGGACATTTTCAAGGAGCCCAGAGTCGAGGAAGAACATGGCGTAATTAGATACACCAGCAGTTTGGAATGGGGAGAATGTAATATATGAGGTTGGGGAAAAAGGAGGATGGATGGCATATGCCAGGGAAGCCAATGCGAGCGGGCATGACGAGGATGCGGGGGCGGGTGGTAGAGAGTGTCAACGCTGCAGGAAGTATGACAACATACAGACTGAACTATGCGCATGCGATTTAGAACATGGGGATCACTGATGACCGGAGCAAGTGAGAGCAGCGAGGGAAATAGAAACAATAGTTCACAGTGCGTAGCTAGTAATTGCCGTTTGCGCTGTGTCTGGCACTTATCTAAGTGCTTTAGCGGTATCATCTCCTTCATTCATAAGTATGACGATATTCCCCAGTTGCCGGATGAGGAAGTGGAGGCACAGAGGGGTTGAGTCACTTGTCTAATGCCAAAGAGATAGGAAGCGATAGATGCTGGATCTCAGCCCCGCCTGTCTGGCTCCAGAGCCACCAAAGGGGATGTAGTGGGTGGAGAGGTGTCCTTCAAGAAGGCTGGCTCTGTCCTAAGGAAAAGAAAGAGAGTGCAAGTGGGAGAGACACAGGGAGCCAAGGGACTTTTTTTTACTAATTAGAGAAATTTGAGAATGTTTACCAATGAATGAGAAGAAACTAGTGTATGTATAGGAAAGAAAAGAGATAGTTGAGCAGAAATTTCTCAGAAGGCAGAAAGAGGTGAAATCCATGTGAAAGGGGAAAACTTTGTAACAAGAGGGAAGGAGGAAAGGATTAGAATGCAGGAATTTGGGAAAACTGCAGGGTGGGAAGAGTGGCATGATGCTAAGAATTTTTGGCTGATATATTTATTTTCTTTATGAAATGTGAGGAGAGTGAAGGAGGGACAGGAATAAGAGCTTTGAGGAGAATGAAGTTTTGAAAACTAAGTCTCATGGAGAATGGAGCGAAAGGTGGATAATGAAACTAAGAAAGATTTTCTGGTAGAGACGAGGGCCCACATGGGTTTGGAGAACAGCAAGTGCCAGTGGTGTGCTGGTAAATTAGCGATTTGGAAAAAAAAGTCAAATACCCTGATTTGTAGCATTTGCCAATTTTTTTTTTTTGTGAGGAGATCAGCCCTGTGCTAACATCCGCCAATCCTCCTCTTTTTTTGCTGAGGAAGACGGCCCTGGGCTAACATCTGTGCCTATCTTCCTCCACTTTATATGGGACGCCGCCACAGCATGGCTTGCCAAGCAGTGCGTCGGTGCGCGCCCGGGATCCGAACCAGCGAACCCCGGGCCGCCGCAGCGGAGCGCGCGCACCCAACCGCTTGCACCACCGGGCTGGCCCCTAGCATTTGCCAATTTTGTTGGTATAACACTCCCAACATGGCTGATAGCAATGATTTAACAGCTGACTCACAAAATTCCAGAATATTTAACCATTAGCTCCCAGGAAAAGAATGATCTGCTCTGGTGCATCACTATACTGTGTCTGCGTGATTGTGTGACTTCCTCTCCAGCACAGTGTAGGAACAGAAGGAAAGTTCTTGGGTTGGTTCAAGGCTGTGGTTTGGCCCTAGTGAATGGTACAAAAGGAAAAAATGACAAGAAAGAAAAGAATATTGTTGAGAGTGTTTGATGTGATGTGAGCACTTGTGATCTAGACTGGATAGAGACAGCAGAGGTGTTGAGAGACTAAAGTCTTTCTGAAACTGAAGAACAAATTTATTTGGAATAATGAATATTAAGTACTATTGGTGGGGGGGGGGTTACTTTTTTAAGGAGTGAAAGATCACGTTTAGGTGATCAAGATCAAGCGAAAAAAAACCCTACAAGTCTCCTAGTGATATTGTCACCTAGTAAAAGCAACGTCTTTAGACAATTTGGGGATAAGAGTAAGACACGTGAATGGAATGCACAAGAGGGCAGCTCTGTGTACTACATCCAAGACACTTAAAGGTGGCCATCTCCCTGGTGGCTATGGAGGCCAACACCCTTGAACTAGGACTCTAAGGGAATGCGTGATCTTAAAATTTCATACCCCTCTTTGGGAAAGCCTCAGCTCTCTAGCAGAGAATAGGCCTCCCACAGTCTGACTTTTCTGGCTTATTTCTCACTCTTTCCTCATCCATCCCACCTACTCCTCCTACCCACCCTCACAACTGCCAGACAAGAACATTCTGTATTCTTTAGCTCCTCTGCACTTTTACACATGCTGTCTCCTTCACGTTTATATGTAGAATGCCTTCGCCCACCACTTACGATCTTTGGCCACCTGGCAAATATTTACTTATTCTTTGAGTCTCCTGTCTGAAGTTTCCCTTTTTAAAGAAATCTTTCCCCTTCCTGCACCAGGGTTAGTTAGTTGCCCTTCATTGTGACAGTATAGCATTCTGTGCAATATAAATGGAAATATTTCTCACATTGCATTCTAACTTTTTATTTACCTCTCTGTAGCGCTAGACCGTCACATCCTTGAGGACAGGAATTATGTTTTATTAATCCTGATATCCCTATTATTTAGCACAATGCCGGATACATAAGTTCAATGCTTTTGTTTTCTTTTGTTTAATGGATGAGGTCCAGGTTGCCTGTAAATTACCCTCAAGAGATCCAAACCATTCTGAAAAAATGACATATAGACAATATACATATGTTTCCAGAGCTACCCTCTCATTATGTTAGCAATAAGCTTAACATGAGAATATATGGAAGAATATATGGAAGGAATTTTGAGGGCAGAGTATATCAAGAATGTCAAGGGCAAGGTGGGGAATACCTGTGGCTATTTTCCATTCTACAGTACAAAGGAGAAATTGCTAAGTGATAATGACACTTTCCCACTGAGCCATGACTAAGCTTTAAAATCTTTTTCAGCAAAGCCTCCCAAACTGTCACAGCTAATAGTCTGCAGTTGGCACGTGGGATGAAACTTATATGCCATCCTCAACTGAATGTTCCTCTTCATAGTACGTTGGTTCTCCTGGTAAAGAACATCCATTTCCTTTGCCTTTGGTTCACTGACATTGTTCTAAAGAATATGCTCCATTTCACTAATAAGTAAAAAGGGACAGATCAAATTTGTGCCCAAGCCTCAATTATAAATCGTTTTTTCTTCCATTAAAAGTATGTTGTAATTTTTTGAAGACACTGAAACTGTTCCACATCTTAACGAAAAATACAGAAAAAAGTTCTGAATCTTGTGTAACTGGACTTTGCTTAAATTTTACTGTGGTTCATTGAATAACACAGTTTATCTCTAGATTTTAAAAAGTCTACCTTTGATAAAATAAACACCATGTTTCTTGCCCTGTTATTATGTCATAATTCTTTGTGTCCACTGGTCAATAACTTTTATCTTTGTGTCCACTGGTCAATAACTTTTATCTTCAAGTGAAGATAAAAGTTTTTAAAAAATCAAGTGGTGAAATTTTTTTCTTTTTTTACTATTTTGGGAAATCAGTTTTTCCTGTCAATATAAATACATGTGTACTTCTTTAGTTCTTGGACTTTCTCTTTTATCATTTCTTTGATAATTTCCTTTCTTTATTGTCTTTTGTATCTTCCAGTCTTGCTATCTTTAAACTTTTGTTTTAGGTTTCTTCACATTTGGTTTTTAATCCTTTTATTGAGTCATTTACTTTAGATATATTTAAATATCTTTTATTCTCAATTTCTCTTCTATAATATCTTGTTTTGTTTCATGGTTTTACTTACTATATTTTAAAATTTGTCTAAGAATAGTAATCCAATTTTTTTAGTTATTTTTTCCCAGTATCTTCTTCTCTTCTCTAAATTAACTCTGTTTACTCCAGTGCCAGCTATTCTCTCATGTTGATTTTTAAAATTTGTTTTACTTTTATGTGAAAAGGTAAATATAAAAATAAAAGTAATGTATGAATGTCTTCATATATCTCTGAATAGGTCAAATTTCATTTAGAAAAAGAGAAACAGAGAACTCTGGGTCTTTCTTCGCAGGAAGTAATTGAACACAGGGAACCAGAAGTTTACAAAACCTCTGGAAATAGTGGGGGTGTGCTTTAGGTCTGGGGAGTTGTTCCTGGTCTTCAGGAAATCAGCAAGTGCAGGGACCAGGACACTGAGTGACTGACAAGAGGACACATGGGTGGTGCCGGCAACCGCTCACCTCTGCTGTCTGCTGAAGCCACTGCCTCCCACTAATACAAGAGCTAGAATGGCTTCTTTTTTGTTGTTTAATTATTTTATTGAGGTCATACTGGTTTATAACACTGTGTAATTTCAGGTGTACATTATTATTTATCAGACTGCATTGTGCTAACCACCAATAGTCTAGTTTTTAATCCATCACCATACATATGTGCCCCTTTACCCCTTATGCCTACCCCTGACCCCCTTCCCCTCTGGTAACCACTAATCTGTTCTCTTTATCCATGTGGTTGTTTATCTTCCACATATGAGTGAAATCATACGATGTTTGTCTTTCTCTGTCTGACTTGTTTCACTTAATACCCTCAAGGTCCATCCATGTTGTTGCAAATGTGACAATATTGTCTTTTTTATGGCTGAGTAGTATTCCATTGTGTGTGTGTATATATATATCTCAATCACATCTTTTTCCAATCATCCATTGATGGGCACTTGGGTTGCTTCCACGTCTTGGCCATTGTGAATAATGCTGCAATGAACGTAGGGATGCATCAATCTCTTAGTATTGCTGAGTTCATGTTCTTTGGGTAAATACCCAGTAGTGGGATAGCTGGATCATATGGCATTTCTATTTTTAATTTTTTGAGAACTCTTCATACTGTTTTCCCTGGTTGCTGCACCACTTTGCAGAGAATGGCTTCTTGTTCTCTTACGCCTTCTAGATCTTGTGCAGGTGCCTCCCGCTGAGTCAGTCTAGGAAATGTAGTTTTCAAGCTTTCAGTCTGTGCATGAAAAGAAGCAGAAATGCTGCTGAGATGCTAACAGGTGATTCTGCACAACTGTTGATTAATTCACATTCAAACAGACGGGTGGGAATCTGGTGTGAATTTCGTTTGCTGCTGTATAAGTATGGCTAGATTTTCTGGCTAGATCTCCCACGCGACTGAAAAATATGACATGGAGGTATATGAAGGGGGGCACACCATGCTGATTAGTAAATCCCCCTTCCAGTAAGTGGACAAGGAGCTGGCTGCCAGACTGCAAATACCCCAAACAGTAAAACAAAGAAAGGTTTATTCTGGAATGTCAACCTCCATGTTGGGAGCATCAGCTTTCCCGAAACATTTGCCTCAATTTCTTTAGAGAAGAACTTCTGGGGTTTGGCACTGTAAAAACAGCTTTTATCTGCTTTCCATTTTGGATAAGGATTAAGAGATATAAGTGCTGATTCAATTCATCTCTCTCTCTTTAGCTTCAGGTCACAACCTCAGCCCTCAGCAGTACCCATTGACCGGAGCCCAGCGCCCCTTCAGAGCCTCATAGGTGGACAGCCCCCCCACTTCTCTTACCGCCCCCTTCTCTTAGCCTTTCAGCAACAAGCAATGGAGCAGGCTGTGCATGCCCCTGCCTCTTCTTGAATTTTAGAAATCTGTTGAGATCACTCATTATTATTGACCTTTTTCTGCATCACTGTTTCACAGTTTAGGTTTATTCCTTACTGTACTTCTGGGCTTTTATTTCCTTGAGGCTCTACTGCAACAGAGGGTAAATGCAAATGTCTGATCTGCCATTTAACTTAGAAAGCTCTGCCTGCTTTTGAAGGCTTATTTGGTTTCTTGATATGGGCCTCTATCTGATCCTCGTAACCGGATTTTCCATAACTTTTCAGTGCAAGTGCAAAGTCCTGGTTCTACAGTGAGCCTGGACTGCCTTCTGAGCTGAGATGCCACTTTTGACTCAGTTTCTCTGTAGCCCTGGAGGACCCTTCTCCCCATCTTTCTTCCTCTATGTATTTGAATAATCCATCAAAGTCAAATGAATTCCTATTTCCTTCAGCAAGGGGTATCCAGCTAATTGAGTCTTTCTCTCTTCTCTGAACTAGAATTGAACTATTATTACATGATAAAATATGTGTCTATACAAGACAATGTGGCACTAAAACATTTTTTATTATATAGTTACTCACATGGTCTAATTAATTAACTAATACTTTACTTGATTCCAGAAGTTAAGGCATGCTATGCATATCGTCACTGCAATTAAATTTAATTTGCTAAAATCAGTATCTTTTAGAAAATGTTTGCAAACCATATATCTGAGGAGGGGTTAATTTCCAAAATATATGACGAACTCATACAACTCAACAACAAAAAACCAAACAACTCAATCAAAAAAATGGGCAGAGGATATGAACAAACATTTTTCCGAAGAAAATATATGGATGGTGAACAGGCACATGAAAAGATGTTCATCATCACTAATTATTAGGGAAATGCAAATGAAAACTACAATGAGATATCACCTTATATCTGTCAGAATGGCTATAATTAACAAGACGAGAAATAATAAGCGTTGGAGAGGATGTGGAGAAAAAGAAACCCTCATGCACTGCTGGTGGGAATGCAAACTGGTGCAGCCACTGTGGAAAACAGTATGGAGATTTCTCAAAAAATTAAAAATAGAAATACCATACGATCCAGCTATCCCACTACTGGGTATTTATCCAAAGAACTTGAAATCAACAATTCAAAGAGATTTTTGCACCCCTATGTTCATTGCAGCATTATTCACAATAGCCAAGAGATGGAAGCAACCTAAGTGTCCATCGACTGATGATGGATAAAGAAGATGTGGCATATACATACAATGGAATACTACTCAACCATAAAAAAAGACAAAATTGTCCCCCTTGCAACAACACGGATGGACCTTGAGGGTATTATTATGTTAAGCAAAAGCCAGACAAAGACAAACAGGGTGTGATTTCACTCATGTGGAAGATAAACAAACACGTGGATAAAGAGAACAGATTAGTGGTTACCAGAGGAGAATGGGGTAGGGAGGTGGGTGAAAGGGGTAAAGGGGCATATATGTATGGTGATGGATTAAAATTAGATTATTGATGGTGATCACAATGCAGTCTATACAGAAACTGATAGATAATAATGTATACCTGAAATTACAGAATGTTATAAACCATTATGATGTCAATAAAATAATTTTAAAACATTAAAAGAAATAAAATCAGTCTCCTTTAGGGTATAGCGGGTTGCTGGAGATATGGTTTAATATCAATCCACACGTACAATTTATTGATTACGTAAAATTTACACTGCAGCCAACTCCTCTCTCTTTCTCTCCCTCGCCCACACTCTCTTTTTAATTATCTTGTTCATCTTTTTTACCCTTTTCTGACTCTCCCAGGGGAAATAGCTGAAGAAGTCAAAGAAATCAGAAGAGATTAAAAAGAAAGTGGAAACAGAATTTTAAAAGGTATTGATAATTGATACCCAGCTAGTCCCTCTCCTCTTTCTTATTATTTTCATGAAGTGGGTTCATCTTTACTTGTGCAACAATGAGCATTAGCATTCTTCTATGGTAGATTGGTAAGAGTTGAATGAGCATTCTTATAGTATTAAGGCAATTTCACAGCATGTCCTATTAAATTAACGCAACTTTAATGAGCTCCACAATTTGAACATGGTCTATGTACTTTTTTTTATTTTTGTGACAAAGAACTGTCTGCTGAGAAATATAGAAGTGAAGCTCTTTTCATTTTGATGACCAAGAAAAGAGATGGGAGTAGTGTCTTGACTGTTAGGCAAAGAACATCTCTCTGGCCAGACACCCTAGGACTTTGCTGTGAGTTTTTGACAGACTTGTTGCATTACTAAAACCAGACTCTTTCCTAGGAGCAGACACCATTACAATAATCTCTGTAGGAAAGCCCTTCTTCCTGTTTTTGGCCAGAGGCACTCCTGCACCTTTGAAACTATTATTTTGTTTGTTAGTCAGAAGCTCCCAGGACAGCAGCTTTCCCTTATGGTGTTTAGCATTGACCTTGAGCAATTTTTGTGACATATTATTTAAGAATCGTTAAAGGCATGCTTTGATCATTTTTCTTATCTAACATTTGTATTGAAACTAAAACCTAGAAATTATGAATGACAGAAAGTGAAAATTTAAACTAGGGCTAAAATTTACCTCTTTTCACTCTGTTTTAATAATTTATTTTTCATCAGCAGAGGTGTTATTTTGCATGAATTTTGTTAGTCTCCCTTTCCTCTTTCCAGGTGCAGATTCAAACTTTATATAAAAATTAATGTACTTCTTGAATTAACATGCAATAATGGTAAAGAGTTAATTAAAAATATTTATATATAATTTTTAAAACATGTAATGCTATCATATAAGTTATGTATATTTTTTCCCTACATCCACCTAGCATTTACCTATAACATGAATGAAAAAAGAGACTGTATATGATGTTCACATGTTACTATTTTATGTACCAGGCAATTTAGAATTAGATCTGGATGTTTGCAGAAAGCTAGCTAAATCCCTAATTGAAATGAACACTCTAAGCAATGTAACTAGGGATTATCAGACCATGGTACACAAGCTGGGTATGTGAAAGAAAGCATGCAAATTATTGCAATAAGTGGAAAAGGCAATGGAAAATATAGCTACTAGGTGTACATGAACTTGATTGAGAATTTAGTGAGCCAAAACTGAAGAAACAGAAGGAATTTGGTGTACAACATATGGATATTTAGTACGTTATGCAAAAATGTTTAGATCCTTAATTTTCCCTTTTCTTTTGGACTTTTCTGTAGACAGTCCCAAAGTCTAATCTTTAGAATACATAAGTAGGTCACATGCATATTCTTCTTAAAGAATCTACTTTTTTTGCAACTTTCAATTCTAACATTTAGTGCTATAGACCAGCACTGTCCAATAGAACTTTCTGCAATGATAGACATCCTCATATCTTTACTGTCTAATAAGGTAACCACTAGCCACATGGGTTGTTGAACACCGGAAATGTGGCTAGTGTGACTGAAGAACTGAATTTTCATTTCTATTTAGTTTTAATTCATTTAAATTCGGTAGCCACACGTGGTCAATGGCTACTATATTAGCATGGCTATAGACTATTGCAAGTATCAATTTGCCAGTGTTTAAGACTAACTGAAATGTAAAATATTTCTTAATTACACAAGGATAATTTTTTTTAAAAATATTAAGAACTTTTTGTCATACCTGCACGGAACTAATTTTAAAGTAGTTTTGAAGTAGAGTAGCATGTCTAACTATATATTGAATGCATATTCATACAAATATATATACACACATATATATCTAGTTTTATATATATATATATATAAACCAGGAAGGGTTCATACGACTTGGTTATACAGTAATATTATACAAAAACTGAAAAAGTTGTTGTAAAGTTACATGGCTAAAAAACATATGTTGTTGTCAGTGAATACATACTTGTACGTATCTAGCAAAGAAACACAACAAATTTAATTTTAAGATAAGTTCCACCATACATGCAATACTAACAAGCATAGGTGGGACTGCATTTCAATGAATCTTGGCAACTAAAAAGTAAGGCAATGTAAAATAAATTTGATTGAATTCCTCTTAAGGTAACCGTCATTCACGAAGACAATCCATCAAAAAGTAGCTGTAAGTTATACAAAAAGTAGTAATTTTGAAGAAAATTCAATGTCATGCTCTGGCATTTGGAAAAGTAAATATATCATTATTATTATACAATTACTAATAGGTGAAGAAGGGTAATAACTCTATGACTTAATAAAATAATTCAAATGTTACCTCTGATCGGCCTTGTGAAATAAGATTTATTGTTTAGTTTTAAGAACAGAAAATTACCCATGAGCTCTGAAATTCCTGTCTTTGCTGTGATGGTGTGTGGTGCTTCTCGCCATCACTAGGGGTAGCATGTCCTCCTCACCTTTCATCTTTGATGCTGAGCCTTCCATAATTAATATTTGCACCTCGGAGACATATTAAGTTGGGCGGAAATAGATCTTATTTACTGGCAAATATATTAATGTATAGATTTTTCACACATACCTAATACTCCAATCTAGACATTGCTGTAGATTTGTATATGTGTGTGTGTGAGGGGTACATTTGGGAAAAAGAAGGTAGAAAATGTTTAATTTGCTGTAGTCATGAGTTAAATGATGTAGGTCTGAATCTAGTTACAGATATTATTATAATAATGAGCAAAATTCAAAACAATGTGATAGGTTGTACTTAAAAAATATTTATGCAACCAAGCAGAATCTTAACAAGCTACACTTGGAACAGTGAAATGCTCGTTCCTGTAGCTCTAAATATATTTTTTGATTGCAGCTAAATCTATAACTATAGTTTGAAAAGATAATTAAGAGTTATGTATTTGTTCTTTCAATCACTAGTTTTAAATCCGTTTGCAAGAGTATGCACTGAAGAGAAGCACAAAACAAGTCATCAGGAGATTGTGTTATTTTTCTGACTCTTCGCCTTTATATCTTTGTGATCTACAACAAATAATATCATTGGATCTCAGTTTCCATATCCATAAAATGAAAAAATTATATAGGTGTTCTCCATGACCACTCAATTAAAAAAATCATTCTCTGGAATGGAAGAGACAAAGCATTATGTAAGCAGTAACATTTCCAGAGAAGGTATCGGGATTAGTTTCCTAGGGCTGCCCTAACAAATTACCACAAACTGGGTGGCTTAAAACAACAAAAAATTATTTTCTTACAGTTCCGAAGGCTGGAAATCAGAAATAAAGGTGTAGGCAGGGCCATGCTCTCTCTGAAGGTTCTAGAGGAAGATCCTTCCTTGCCTCTCCCTAACCTTCGATGGTTGGCGGCAATCCTTGGTGTTCTTTCACTTGTAGATGCGTCACTCCAATCTCTGTCTCTGTCTTCTTTTTTTTTGTGAGGAAGACCAGCCCTGTGCTAACATCTGTGCCCATCTTCCTCCACTTTATATGGGATGCCGCCGCAGCATGGCTTGCCAAGTGGTGTGTTGGTGCGCGCCCGGGATCCGAACCGGTGAACCTCGGGCTGCCACAGCAGAGCGCACGCACTTAACTACTTGCGCCACCGGGCTGGCCCCTGTCTCTGTCTTCTCATGATCTTCTCCCCTGTATGTCAGTGTCTCTGTGTCCAAGTTTCTCTCTTCTTATAGGGACACCATCCTCATCTAGTATGACCTCATCTTAACTTGATTATGTCTGCAAAAGTCCTATTTGCAAATAAGATTGCATTCACAGGTATTGAGGGTTAAGATTTGAGCATATCTTTTTTGGGGGGACACAATTCAACCCACAAGAACACCTGAAGGCACAGTCTATTTCTGTTGAAGGAGGCATGAGTCTCAAAGAAAGTAGCGATATAGTCCTGAGATCCAGACACGCAAAGGAAAGAAAAGTGGAAACATAATATGAATATATTTTGTATCTCTTCAATACAAAGGTATGCACACATACATAGACATACACTAGCATTCATTGTGAATGCTAGAAATATGAAGTAAAACCGAAAGCACTATTTTAGTTTTAAATAAAATCAACTCATTTGCTAGGAAAGGCATGAAGAAGGTCTCCAACAGAAGAAATCAACTTGAAGAGCCCAGAGCCTCCACAGGCCTATGTCTGCCTCAGCCTTGAATTCTCAGAGATGGAATCTTATTTGTATTTCAGAATTGCTGTGTGTGCAGTCTCAGGTTAGTGCAGTCCAAAAGAAGTGAATATAACAATACAGCATCCCTGTTAATTTCCAGTGACACACCTCATGGCCAGGCTGACCAGAACTCACGGCAGCTGTTCAGATAGTCTCATCCTATAGCAAGTTAAATGGTAGCCAGCCAAAGTATCAGAGTCATGTGTTGCAAATGTTTGAGGACATTGAGTTTTGCTAATCAGGTGCACCTATCTCCATAATAGGTAGGTACCTGTTAAGTGGGCATAGATACTTGAGTCAACCTGGTCTATTTAGAATATTCAGTGATTCGGACCAAATAACCACATAGAACATAGTTTTAGAATTAAAATAAATATCTTTTTCTCAATATGTCTGAAATCATGTCTATGGATGAGAGAATGTTATATCAAGTCCCTGACGGGGATATCAGGACTAAGCACATACATCTTTATTCCTCACAGCTTATGCACATTCAATTCTTCCTCTCAATGGATGCCAGAGACATGAGGATCTCAAAAGGAAAGTTGAATATATATACTTGGACGATCCTCATTATTTGTGGATTCAATTTTTGCAAATTCACCTACTCGCTAAAATGTATTTGTAATCCCCAAATCAATACTTGTGATGCTTTCTTGGTCATTGTGGACATATGCTCAGAGCAGCAAAACATTTGAGTTGACTTATGCAAATGTTCCCAAATGAAGTGGAACAAGGCAATGCTCTGGCTTCTTGTTTCTGCTCTCATACTATCAACAAGCGTCCATTTCATGTTCTATTTACTGCCACGTTTTTCCCATTTTTATGCTTTTTGTTTAGTTATTTTTAAAATGGCCCCTAAACATGGGATGCTGAAATGCATTCTACTATTCCTAAGTGAAAGCTCTGTTATCTTACAGAGAACATAAGTGTGTGAGATAAGCTTCATTCAGGCATGAGTTATAGTGCTGTGGGCTCTGAACTCTATGTTAATAAATCAACAATATACATTGAATAGGATGTCTTTAAACAGAAACACACACAAAGTAAAGTTATGCATTGATCAGTTGACAAATATGTGACTATGGGCTCACAGGAGACTAACCTTGTATTTCCCCTAGAGCAATGGTTCAGTATTTCCTAATTTAATGTTCACAATGACTGTACAGAACAAAGTTCCATGAATAATGATAATCAATGGTATATATATATCCACACGCAAAAGAAGAAAGTTGGACCCTTACCTTACACCATATGCAAAAATTAACTCAAAATGGATCAAAAACTTAAGTGGAAGAGCTAAAACTACAAAGCTTTTGGAAGAAAACTTAGGGGAGAATCTTCATGACATTGGATTTGGCAATGATTTCTTGAATATGACGCCAAAAGCACAGGCCACAAAAGAAAAAATAGATAATTGAACTATATTAAAATTTAAAAACTTCTTTGCATCAAAGAACACAAGCAACAGAATAAAAAGGCAACAGATAGAATAGGGGAAAATATTAGGGAAATGCACAGCAAGATCACAATGAGATACCAGCTCATGGCCATTAGAATGGTTATAACAAAATTAAAAAAAAAAAAGAAAATAACAAGTGTTGGTGGAAACATGAAAAAATTTGAACACTTGTGCACTGTTGGTGGGAGTGTAAAATGGTGCAGCCACTATGGAAAACAGTATGGCAGTTCCTCAAAAAATTTAACATAGAATTATCATACAGTGCAGCAATTCTGGGTATATGCCTAAAAGAACTGAGAGCAGGATATTGAAGAGATATTTGTACATCCATGTTTATAGAAGCATTATATACAATGACCAAAATGTGGAAGCAATCTAAGTGTCCATCAATGAATGAATGGATAAAATCTGGTATGTACATACAATGGACTATTATTGAGCCTTAAAAAGAAAGTCTGACACATGCTACAACATGGATGAACCTTGAGGACATTATGCTAAGTGAAGTAAGCCATTACAAAAACACAAATGTTGTGTGATTCCACTCATATGAAGTACCCAGAATAGTCAAATTCAGAGACAGAAAGTAGAATGGTGATTTCCAGGGGTTGGGGAGAAGGAAAATGGGGAGTTATTGTTTAATGGGTACAGTTTCAGTTTTGAAAGATGAAGAGTTCTAGAGATGGATAGTGGTGATTAAGTACAGTGTGAATATACTTAATATTACTTAACTATACATTTAAAAATGGTTAAGATGGTACACTTATGTGTATATTTTGCCATAATTTAAAAAAATATATTGCTTAATATAGTGGAATTTAACATTATAATACATTCTTCTCCTGTCATTTTTTTTTCATGTTCACCACCTAAAGACTAATTACAATCCATCACCACACACATGTGCCCTATCACCTCTTTCTCTCTCCTCCTTCCTCCCTTCCTCTCTAGTAACCACCAATCTAATCTCTGTATCTACGTGTTTGCTTGTTGTTGTTGCTGTTTTTATCCTCTACTTATGAGTGAAATCATACGGTATTTGAATACCCTCAAGATCCATCCACGTTGTTGCAAATGTCGAGATTTCATCTTTTTTATGGCTTAGTATTCCATTGTATATGTACACCACATCTTCTTTATCCATTCATCCGTTGATGGACACTTAGGTTGTTTCCCAGTCTTGGCTATCGTGAATAACGCCGCAATGAACATAGGGGTGCAAATATCTTTTTGTATTTGTATTTTCATGTTCTTTGGATAAATACCCAGCAGTGGAATAGCTGGATCATATGATAGCTCTATTCTTAATTTTTTGAGGAATCTCCATACTGTTTTCCACAGTGGCTGCGCTAGTTTACAGTCCCACCAGCAGTGTATGAGAGTTCCCTTCTCTCCACATCCTCTCCAACACTTGTTATTTCTTGTCTTGTTAATTATAGCCATTCTGATGGGTGTGAGGTGATATCTTGTTGTTTTGATTTGCATTTCCCAGATAGTTAGTGATGTTAAACATCTTTTCCTGTGCCTATTGGCCATCTGTATGTCTTCTTTGGAAAAATATCTGTTCAAATCCTTTGCCCATTTTTTAATTGGGTCTTTTTGTTGTTGTTGCTGAGATGTATGCATTCTTTATATATTTTGGATATTAACCCCTTATTGGATATATAATTTGCAAATATCTTCTCCCAATTGCTAGATTGTCTTTTCATTTTGTTGATGGCTTCCTTTGCTGTGCAGAAGCTTTTTAATTTTATATAGTCCCATTTGTTTATTTTTTCTTTTGTTTCCTGTCTCCCATCATTTTAACCAATAAAACCACCCAGTTTCAATGATATGTAGTTAAGAGCATGGAAAAGAAAATAGGAAAATCTATAAAATCTAGTATTTCATATAAATGTTTTCTGAAGCCAATAAGATTATTTTTAAAAAAAAAAATCTCTTAAGAAGAAATGACACTGAATTATTTCATCCCTAACAAACTGAGTTCTGAGAATAAGGTTCAATGTTTCAGAAAAGCTTATATATTTGAGAAAAAAATTCCTGCTGTAATCTGCCATTCATAGAGATTTTTAAGAAAGGCAACACATTACCTCTTTCAAAACACACATAAAATATTCACGCAGACATTAAGGGCAGCTGTAAAATTCTTGGAACTGAAGAGATGAAAGGTGAATCTCCTAACGCTCTATTTGCAGTTCATGCCCATAGGGCCGCAATTTGCATTTGCAAATGGCTTTCTTTTGAAAGATAGTTAGTATGTTCAGCTACTTATTTTGCATATTTCAGTTCATATTGGGCATGCTTGGCAGCCGGCTCATGGTACGTGACTGTTCCTCAGGTGCTGATATTTGCAAGTCTTATCTGTTAACATGAATGTACCTTTGGTCTACTGGTTGCCATTCTGCTCAGCCGTGAAACCCTGGCAACGGTGAAAGGGTGGCCTCTGTGCCTTTAGTTAAGAGTGGCTGTGGGGTATGGAATGCTTTCTTATCTTCAGCGATTGCAGGTGAAGTGCCTCTGGGAAGACTTTTTCTCAGGTCACAGAGTAAGCTTTAGTACTTCCTGCAGTGATCTGAGGTATGGACGAAGAAAGCAAGCCAGAGCCTCTATAGCTGTATTTATTCTAATGTGCTACTTCACAGCTTCAATATGAGGCCCTAGAGGCACTTTTTCAGGCAAATGTACCTCGGTGAAATTAACAGGGGCTTTGGGGACAGCTGGTGGTTTGAATTTGGCTCCTTTGTTAACAACTTTGTGACCTTAGTTCAGTTAATTAACCTCACTGATCTTCAGGCTCTTAAAGTTGGAAGTAACAAGACCTCTACTTATGAGATTATGGTGTGAATTAGAGGAGACTATGTATGAAAAGCCTGGTCTGTACTCAATAAATGATAGCTGATATTGCTGTTTTAATTTTATTCCTATTGAGTTTGTGAAGGATCTCTAGGGAAGGCAAGAGGTTCTTTTAGAGTTCAAAAAAGATCTCTCACCCTTGAGGGATGACAGGATCACAAAGGAAACTTCTGCTCTTTGCTCCCTATAGCAGTGAGCAGCCAAACAGAGATCTGATCTATTTGGAGCTTTTAATTACAATCTGATAGTTTCGGAAGCATGCTGAAAACAAGATGGAAAAATTCAGAGACCACTCTCTGCACCTGGGTTCATCTCAGAGGTTAAATACAGATTCCTGGAGGGCAGACCCAAGGTTGTTAGTATCATTATTATTATTATTATCATTCACAATTTTTCTATGTTGAGTAAAATGAACTCTGTTAATTGAATGGAATTGAGCACCTGGGACACCCCAGAATGAATTACTTATGTTTTTCTTACAACAGTTGCATGGAGATATAAACTTACTGCTTTACATGAAATCTGCAAGAGATTTTAAATTTATTAATCCTCTTAGCTTTGCTGCTTTTAAGACCACAGAAAAATGGCCTGTCTTGGAGAAAGCTTGCATATTACAATTCAGTTTTTAGACATGGCAGGAGCTCATTCATGGTGGAATTTATTGCACATTACATTTGGGGCATGCATGAGATTTAAAAGCAATGCTTTTTCTCTAAAGTACTTACTACAAAAGATATGTCACACATACTCAGGCTATTTAAAACCCAGCCAGGGCAATATCAACAGATTTTTCTCCAAGTGTGCTCTCTGATCAATGGGGGAAATAAAATCTTTCTTATGAAAAGCAATGAATTGAAACAATTCTGGTACATTAAAGCCTAGGGGTACCTGTCCTATTCGGTTGGAATTTTTGGCTGCTTCAAATGTAGAAGTAGTGTTTATATAGGTGTATGTGTATATGAATGTTATTTTTGCCCTTATGAATGTTTTTCTGATTTAGACACCTTCAGTGCTTTTAAAAATATTTATGAAAGAACAAAATACTATTAGTGATTCTTTTTTGGTTTGGGTTACTTACGTATCAATCAAGAACCCCTCAAGTGTAAGTATCAGAAATCAAACTAATGCTATTTTTCTTAGAAATAAAATTTGTAGGCTCTTCAACTGGGATATTCAAGGGGTAACAAGCTTCTGACATGGTATTATCTGATTCAAAATTATCTTCAAGAATGCCTTTTCTCTAGGGAGCCCTGGACTGTTGGTAGGAATGTAAATTGATGCAGCCACTATGGAAAACAGTATAGAGGTACCTCAAAAAATTAAAAATGGAACTACCATACGATCCAGCAGTCCCTCTTCTGGGTATACATCCAATGGAAATGAAAATAAGATATCAAAGAGATATCTACACTCCCATGTTCATTGAAGTATTATTCACAATAGCCAAGATATGAAAACAACCTAAGTGTCCGTCAACAGATGAACGGATAAAGAAGATGGGGTAGATGTACACAGTGGAGTATTATTCAGTCATGAGAATGAAGAAAATTCTGCCATTTGTGTCAACATGGATGGACCTCGAGGGCATTATGCTAAATGAGCTAAGCCAGACAGAGAAAGACAAATATTGTGCGATCTAACTTATATGTGGAATCTAAAAAAAAAAAAAAAGTCAAACTCATAGAAAAAAGAGTAGGAAAGTGAGGGGGGGGTGAGAGAAATAAGAAGTTGCTAAAAGGGTATAAACTTTCATCTACAAGATGAATAAGGTCTGAGGATCTAATGTAAAACACGGTGACTATAGTTGATAACACTGTATTGTAGAATTGAAATTTGCTAAGAGAGTAGAACTTCAATGTTCTCACCAAAAAAAAAAGGTAAATATGTGAGGCGTTGGATGTGTTAATTAACTAGATGGGAAGAATCCTTTCATGATGTATGTGTATATCAAATCATCACAATGTACACCTTAAATATCTTACAATTTTATACGTCAATTATACCTCAATAAAGTTGAAAAAAAATGAAAGCTTTTTTTCCCTCTACTCTTCATATATGCATATACATACATACATATGTGTGTGTGTATCTTATTGGTTCTGTTTTTCAGAACAAAGTCAAAACTGGAGGGAAAAAAGTGTTCTTTTTTTCTCTTTTATGTTCTTATATATATTTATATATTCATATATATGTAGAGTATATATACATATACATATATCGAGAGAGAAAGAGAGAGGTTTCTCATATTCCCCAGGGAACACTCAATGGCAGTATTTGCTATTTTCCAAATGCCGCATTGTTTCACTCTTCCTTTCTTTGCCTATGTCCTACCTTCTGCCTGCCTTCCCTTTTGTCTTGGTAGCTCCTATGCAACGCTCAAAACTTGTCTCTTCTTTATCTAAAAAACCTTTGTTGATTTGCCAGTCTTAGTTTACGTCCTGTAATTCTACTGCACTCTGTGCATGCTCCTGTTACACCATTCTGCCACCATGAACTCTCTGGTTGCCCTCCTTGAAGATTCTACCAGTGTATGGACATGCTATCTCCAATGCTGAGCAAAGGGCTGACCTTTAATTATAATTATTTTTTTTGGATCATGGAGTGAATGGAAGAAATGTATGATAGGTCATTTACATATTCCCAAATTCTTTGAAGGAGCCGAGTTTGTTCAGATAAATTAGACATACTGTACCGATATAAATCCAGTTAGACTGTGGCTGAGAAAGTCATCACACTGGGAAAATCTTCAATACCCTCTGAGTTCTAGGCGGAAGGACTGGACCAATAGGTCTCTGGAGTCCTCTGTTGTGATTTTTCTACCCGGCACTCAGCTATAGAAAACTGCTTTGTTAAACCAATCTTTTCTTAACTTGCTCTATTGCATGAATTTTCCTCTTGGGAGAAAAACAAAATGGTAATAAATGAATAAAAAATATTATCTGAAAGCTAGCAATAAGAAAACCTGAGGTTAGATAATAAAACCTTAATTCAGTTTCTGAGCTTTGAGAAATAGGTCTAAATCAGTCATCGAATTGACTACCAAGATTTTACTTCTACCTCTAGATCTATGACACTCCAGATCTGTGGCACTAATTCAGTGTCTTGTGGTACTATAACCTCTTTCAATCTATCTCTACTTCTAGGTTGGTGGAACTAACTCAGTGTTGTGTTATCACAACAACCCCCTAAATGGTCTCTCTCCCTCTGACCTAACTCTCCTCCAATGTTCTCTCCACATTGCTTCCAAATTCAGCTTTCCAAAGCAGAGAACCAATCATATGATTCTCTTTTCATGGCATTTCATTCTTAGAATAAATTCCAAATATCTCTGAGATGCATCTAAGCTTTTCAATCTGGTCTCCATCAGTCTTTCTACTCTTCAACTCTGCACTAGTTTCCTGTGGCTGCTGTAACAAATTACCACAAACTTAGTGGCTTAAAACAGCACCAATTTATTATCTTGCAGTTACGTAGGTCAGAAGTCTGGTATGGATCTCACTGGGCTAAAATCAAGGTGTCATCAGGACCGCATTACATTTTGGAGGCTCAAGGAAAAATCCATTTCCTTGTCTTTTCCAGCGTCTAGAGGCTTCCTGCATTCCTTGGCTTGTGGCCCCTTCCTCTGTCTTCAAAGGCAGTGATGTGGGTCAAATGCTTTTCACATTGCATCATTGATATCTTCTGCCTCCCTCTTCCACTCTTAAGGATCCTTCTGATTATGTTAAGCCCACCCCGATAATCCATGATTCTCTCCCCATATTAAGGTCAGTTGACTAGCAATCTTAATTCCCCTTTCCCATGAAACGGAACATATTCACAGGTTCTGGGTATGAGGATATTGACATCACTGGGGGGGCCATTATTCTGCCTACCACGATAATGCCTCTTACTACCGTGTACTCTATGCTGTAGTCAAACCAGAGCACTTGCTATTACTCAAAGCATCATTCACATTTACGCTTCCATTTTGCTCCTGTTGTTCCCTATGTCTAAATTATACTTTCTTCCCATTCTGTATATATTCTTGAAGTCTCAACTCAAATGTTATTTTCTCCAAAGCCTTTTTTGAGAGCCCCAGGCAGAACCAATGCTTATTCCTCTGTCCTCCCATACCACTTTCTTTATCCTACCCATTCCAGGTTGATTGCATTGTATGCTGGACTAACTTGCCCATCACACTTTAATTCCCTGAAGTTACCTTAACTTAATCATTCTTGCATCCTCTCTAATGTCCAGCAAAAATTGAGCACGTAGAAGGATCTAAAAAATATGTGCTAAGTGGAGTGGATTTTTAAATTTATGAATATTCTGGGAGGGAATTATGATCTTCATTTAAATAGTTAAGTTTGTTAGGTGTTGAATTTAATTTATTTTTCAGAAGTTCTATGTATCCAACAATTACATAAATTGATGCCACTTGTGGGGAACCATGGGTGAGAAGCAAAGCTTTAGCCACATTTTTCAGTTACTACTGAACTGCCTGTTGTGTGTCTTATTTAACTCCTTCCAGAGACTGAAAGATAAGATTCCATGTCAACCTAAAGTCCTCAGAATCTCTTTCACGCTACCTCTGGGTTTGAAGTATATTTGACTACTTATACGGTTATTTTTCTTATTTGGGAGAACATTCTCAATTATAGAGCAATGTATTTTTTTTCAGCACTTTTCTTGTATGTTGTAGGTTTCCAAGAGGAATTTTAAAAATCACTCTGTTCTAATTGGTACATATATAAAAAATAAAGATACAATAAACAGGCCCTAAAATAACAATTGTGATATCATTTTTGTAATTTTTAGAAACCTAAGTATAATTTTCCAAAGATAGGATATTTTCCACTTCTAAAAAATATGAAACATTGAACAAGGATTATGTCTACTGGTGCGAGGTTTTTAAATACACCAATTCATTCAAACATCCATTACCCTTCACTAGACAGATGAGAATGATCCTCAGAACATTTGAAGGTCCTTCCCTTTGTCTCGGAACTAGTTGGCTGGGATACAAAGGTCTTTCTAGCTTAAAAGCATCTGCTATTTTAGATATAACCATCCTATGTTCTAGCATCATACGTGGTAAACACTCTTCATTGTTTTCAAAACTAAACTTCTGAATATTCACAATAAAAATTCTGATGTGATGAAGTATAAAAACATGTAGAGTATTTGGAACATATAGTTACTGAGCTCTGGGAAAGTCACTTAGCCTTTCTGAATTTCAGTTTATTATAAAAAATAGAAATAATAAGGCCTACCTCATCCTTTTGTGAAGATTAAATCAGACAAATAAAGTTGGTTTATTTCATTATGTTTCATTTCGTGCAAGAGCTAGGAGGAATGGGAGAAAAGGGATCTGCTGAATTGTATTTGTCCAGGGCTCGGGCCATGGCCAGCACTACTCAGACCCATGGCACACTGCCCTTGGCTCCCTTCTGCACAGCAGCCAGCACCTGGTCGGAATGGCAAGACTTCGTGGAAGGGGGCTGCTCTCTTTCTACCATGTCCTCCGTGCAAAGTGGATGTGCAAAGTTTACACATTCCTTTCTTTGTAGGAGAAGAGATGCTGGTGGTTCAGAGGCCTGCTGTCCACACTCTCCACTTCAAGTCAGTGTTTGCCTGTCTCCTCTTCTTTCCTGTGTCACTTGGAGGAAGAAAGAAGGGAAAATGAGGGACAGAGAAGAGAGGTTCGCACCAACACTTGTTCCTGGAGAAAAAGAAAAACCACTTCCCGCTGCCCTGAGTAGGCTCCCTTCCAGGGCTTCCTTCATAATATCCTCCTTCCATGCCCAATCTCTATCCCCAAGTACACACAAGACTGTACAGCTTTCTCTTCTCAGACAAAGAAAGGAAAATATAAACTTTGCACATCCACTTTGTAGTCTTATGTTGTAAAAACATAGCAAATAATTTGCTAAAACTTTCCTGATGAGTTCTTCTTGGCCCAACAGTCTTTATATGTGGGGAGTTTTCATCTTACAGTTGGAGTGTCTTCTAGGAATTCAATTCTAAGTTAGTTTTCTAAAACTGACAAGAATCCTCGTTTTCTCAGAATTTACTTGCAGAACTGTTGAGGGTCCTCTCTTCTCCGCACACATATAGGTTAAGATGAACAGGATTACTTAATTTTTTCCTGATAAACTGTGAACTAGTATCTGAAGCTTTGGGATCTCAATTGCAAATAATATTGCTGCTACTATGTGGAAACATAGTTTTTTTTCATTGAAAATAAGCAGAGGAGCTTGGAAGAAATCTGACATTAAATTCTTGTGGCTATCTTACCTTTGTATCCTAAGAAACTCCTTACCCCATCTCTTGTTTTTGAGAGTGCTGTCATGGGTCTTAGCAGAAGGTGACTGCTGTTTGCCCTTGTCCACATGTCTTTCTCTCTCACACGGCCTCTGTCACATCACAGCCACAGAAATAGCAAAACCTAGGGACCTGTTGGCAGTGGGAAGGGGAGGGATGCACCAAAAACACTCATTTCTCATGCATTATTTCTGTTGTGGTTGTTTTGGCTGAAGCATCCTCAGGAGGGAAGTCAGATTCAACGTGATGAGAACATTTGGTTTGTCCTGTTCCTAGCACCATATGGTTTCATCTGGAGGAGATCTCCAGTTCAACTTCCTGTTTTACAGAGAAGGAAATTCTCTTCGCCTTGGAATGAAGTGAATAGTTCTGGACAGATCAGGGCCCCAGTCTGGACCTGCTGACCTTTCTCATATGCCAACACTGACAGTGACCTTCCATATGTGATTCTGCTATGTTGGTGGAAATTCAGGTCCAATAGCTTGTCTGTCATGAAAACGGCCAGGTTGGGTATGCTGAAACTCTCTTTCAAGTTCAATTTGGCAAGAGTCTTGCAGACCTTAACGGAAATAGTACTATTAAATGAGGCTCAAACTTGCTCCATTCATCAAATTTGAAGCTTTCATTAGGGCTACTACTGAACTTTCTTTATTTAGGAAACCTAATCAGCAATAAAGACGCTGATGGATCCGTGGAATATGAATTTTACTGCTGTGTGGAGACGTGGTTTTATTGTGCCATCAGGGAAAATGAGGTCTAATTGGGGAATGAATGACTTATAATCTTCCCTGCGTCATTCCCGCTGTCCATTAAGGTGCCAAGCCAAAGACTGCTTCCTCTCAGGCTCGATCTGATGTTTAAATTTTTCCTGGATTTCTTGTTTCGCTTCGATCCTAGATCTGACAGAAACCTAATGCATCTAGTACACTTTTTGGCTCCCTAACAGTTCCTGAAGCATTCCATTCTATTTTCTTTGGCTAAAGGTTGTGAAAGGACAAAAAAAAAAAAAAAAAAATGAGGGAAAGGGGAGACTTTTAGCAAGTATATTTTGGATTGCCAATTTGGATTACTAGACTGAGTCCATACATGTAAAAGGAAGGGAGACATGAGTCAATAATTTAACCTTAAAAATGTAATCCTACTTCAGTGATGTGACTATTTTAGCCAGAGTAGATCTGGCATGTAGATGATTACTCCAACTTTTCCTTGTCCTGAGAGCCTGGAAGTTGTTGATTCAGCCTCCACTTCTGTACATGGGGCATTGATGCAGGAGCCATGAAAGGACCGAGAGGAAACTGACAAGAAACCCGGTCCATTTCCAGGACTCCCCCGTCCTCTCCGCTCAGTGGATATCAGTCTCATATCAAAGTGGATGCACTCCTGAGAAGGGCAGGATTATCAAAATGTCCCTTTCTCTGGCATGCTATGTCCTCAGATGGCTTCCTTTGTGCTTCATCCAAGTCCAGCCACTCTCACACCAGTGGGTCACAAAATTAGGTACATTTCTTTTGGAACAGGTTGTTTCCTACTGCGTTGACATATGCTATGTTATGTTGCATTTCACAGTTTATTTTACATCAAGATATTTCTAAACAGTTATGTCCTGATTCCTCTGTTTATCTGTTGGAAAAGTATCATAGCTGCATCATGGCAGAGAAGGACAAAACCTGATTTCAAATTTTGAAAGATAAATCTGACCATCTGATTAGCCTTGGTCAATGCAAAAATCTTTGGTTAGGAAAGTAATGTTTTCTTCTGATCTGGAGCAGCTGAGCATGTTTTTAAATCAAGTGGGAACAAAAGAGAGAGGAGAAACTTCCAGTGCGGCTGGAAAGGAAGCAGATTTGTTTTACACAATCAGATACAAGAAGAACCTTCAAGAACAGACATGATCATCCCCAGAGATTTTGATGTTACTCGCAGCAAAGTGGAAAATAAGGGCTTCTTATTTGGGAAATGCCCTTAAACGTCTTCTAACGTAATAAACAGGCAGGGACCTTATAGCTGTTGACCAAAGAATGGTCAATAAACATGACCGTACTCAGTTCTGTAACTTGAGCTGATCCTCCCAATCTGATGTGTCCCATTGGAAGCGGCAAAGGGACCTCTGCAAAATGCAGGTAATGAGAGTCAAATCCGAATGAAATAGCAAGTCTGGGAAAACAAACCCAAGCACTGAAACATTTAGTGAATGGAAAGTGCCCATGCATTTCCTTCATGAAGTTAGAATTTCGTACTAAAATTAGAGCGGAACGGAGGTAAACCAAATGCTTTGTAAGAGTCTTGGTATCACGTGATTTTTTTTTTGTGGTATAAAAGCAGCGATAAAAACAATAAAAAACATTTCCCTCCTTCTGTAGAATTGCACTAGATTTTTTAAAAAAATATAAACTGTACTAATTAAACTAGAAAATAAAGCAAAGAGGAGTGAGAAATATCTTCAGAGGTAGAATTTTTTAACCAGAAATGGGTAGTTATAAAAATAAACTGGAAAATAAGGCAGCTAGTGTTGAAAATCCTTTCAGGGTTAGAAGAACTTAACTCTAGCGCCAGCTCTGCTAAATAAGTAATTTTGCAATCTTTGCCATATCACTTCATCTTTTTAAGTTCAAGTTTCCTTATCTACAAAATGAGAGCATTAGACCAGGTGCCTTCCAGCTCTAGTATTTCTCTGAATTTTGAAATGTTAAATCAGACAACTATTGGCTCAAATTTAGGGAATCTGATAAAAAAATCTTTTTAGGAGGATGGTGTAGGGAAGTTGGCTTAAATTATTCACAAATATGCCTTAACATTGCACACCATTTTTAAAGTGTAAGCTAAAAACTCATGAAGAGTGAGAAGTTGTTAGAAATTACTTAGCAAATTAAATTTATATTCGAGATAATTTTGTTGTGTACTGGTATAGGTGGACTCCACTGGTTTACAAATCTTAGGTAGTAGAAATATTCCTTCATACTTACCAAAGAACAATCAAAAGAACAACTAAAAAACGGGATAATGCTATCGTTTCTGTACTGTCTCAGTAGTACAAGACTGAGGATTTACAGTGAAAGGAAATATCAGTTTCTGTTGTGAAGAATGTTTCTTCAAAGATACCCTAATTTAAAGCAAATTTTACAAAAAGAGATGGAGGAAATAAAAAATAAGCATGGGATTTTTTTTTTTTTTCCTACTTGAGGAAGACTGTCCCTGAGCTAAGATCTGTGCCCATCTTCCTCTAGTTTTTGTATGTGGGACGCCACCACAGCACGGCTCGATGAGCGGTGTAGGTCACACCAGAGATACAAACCCAGGAACCTCACACTGCCAAAGCGGAGGGGGTGAACTTAACCACTATGACACCGGGCTGGCCCCCTAGGGATTTTTTCAACTATAGTAGATGTGTCCCAATTATTAACTTCTCTGACATTGAACAGTATTTCACCTCAAACCCTCAACTTCAATATTTGCTTTACTAGTACATACTAGAAACATTGATACTAAATGATTTTCCACATGAGGCTTTTCATTTTCCAGCTTTTGTGAACTGGACTGTAAATATGTGAATGTGGTATCTGTTTTGCTAACTCTTTGTTTCTTCCTTAAACTCAGCAAATAAAGTGTAACTTTCAATGTGTCCTTATACATTTTTATTAAGTACATGAAAAACTTCCTGGCACAGTTTTCTGCCCAGGAGAAGCACTTTTTCTCTACTTCTGATGCTTTTTTTCCACGTGAAGAGAGATCCATAACTGTAGCAATGCTGGACTTTATTCCTAGTGGAGTAACTTATCTGATTGGTGAGTTTGGAGACATCTAGACTTTTCCTCTTCATCTTCTCTGAAAAGAAAGCTTGGATACAAAAGGTGTACATTCATCTCTGCTCCTTCAAGCTTCAAGTGTTACAGAGGCGGCCTGTGCCTGGACAGACAAGTCTGTTTAAAACTGGGATTCAATTTTAGGAGGCCCACTTTCCTCCAGATTTAAGCTGTATCCTTCAGCCTAAACTTTGTCCATAATAAAGGTAATAATTTGGTCCCTATCTACCTTACCCTTTCATGTTATTTCTTAGTTGGTTAAGAAGGTAGTAGATTTTTAAAAAAATTGGACCCCTTTAAAGATTCCTTAAAATATCTATATACTGCTTCATGAAAAATAGGAAAATAAGAGAGATGAAAAAGTCTTATTAGATATCCAATTGTGTAATCTTTATGGCCACTCTGTGAAAACAGAATAATCCTCCAGGATATAAATTACTAAATGATATGTGTTTAAGTACTAAGAAAGGATATTTCTTTCTCTATTGATTGTTCTAGTATAATGCAATTTAGTAAATTTGAGCTATGGAATCAGCTAGACTTGAGTTTAAATCCTGACTCTATTACTTCCTAACTGTATGGTGTTGGAGATTTCTCTTAATCTGAGCTTCAGTTTTTTGTAACAGCAGAATGAGAAGAGTAATAACCAATCCATTATTTTAAAAATGCATATGAAAAGCTCAATAAACATTAGTCCAAGGTTCTCCTCCTACATACACTCCTTTTCATCAAAAAATTGTGTAAAATTTATTTATGAACTGTATGATAATATTTTGGCAAATACTTTCTAATGGAAACATTCTTGGGGATGATATACAATATGACAAATATAAAAACTGGAAAATATTTATATGAAGGATATATTTACAGAAAATAGAAGTTTGTCTAAGTTAACTGAAGGAGTTATCGTACTTTTTTGGCAAAATTTGCAAACAGTAAAAAAAAAAGTCATCTCCAAATTTAATTCTTACAGAAAAAAGTTGGTTGGAATAATGCTTTCAAGTGCACAGCTCTTTGATGTTCAAAGACCTCTTACAATTAAAGAATGTCCTTTCTATAACCAGTCTTGTTCATTAGAACATCTTGAATGATTTGAGTTCCCCTGAAGGGACTGCTGAGATGATCTGAACCAATCCTAAATATTCTCTAGTCCCCCAACCCTTAGACAAGCTAGTTCCTTGTGGGAAACTTGATCCCTTCTATTTGCCAAAATTCAGAGGTACTGAACTTTGCTGTGCATCAGAAAACTTGCGGATATTTTCTCAAAAAAGATACCACCAGAGATTCTGATTCAGACATTCTGGAATGGGCCACACATATGGGTAATTTTTAAAATTCTCTACTGATAATTCTGAGAAATAAAGATTGAGAACCACTGCTGGAAAGTTTTCAGTTCCTATCGGATGGGTTCAAGTGAGTCCAGGGGAATCCAACAGTGATCATCAAACCGCATCCCGAATTCTTAGAGGAATCCAGAACTAATCTTATTTGACTAATTTCTATAAGGTATACTCCAAGGCTCACAATCATCTCTGCAAATTAGGGGGTTCACCAGGCTAGATTTTTCCCGTCTAGTATCCAAGAGACTAATCCAGAACTGATTATTTTCCTGGTATGTAGAGAGTAATACAATCGTAGCTTGATTTGATTCACATATTTGATTCAATCAGTCATGATTGCTATTAAAATTTTTTCTTGAAACTTCTCAGCAAAATGTTAAATGGGAACTTAAGAATTCCATCAATGTTCTTTGACCACTTACCAGTGGTACTCTGTTCTTTCAGTAATAGACATGACTCAGTTTCTCTTATTCTCACCTGGTCTACTTTGCACCTGGATAAAATTTGGTTGGGGGTGGTGGAGGCTTATTCCAAATCTTTCTCTAGATTCAATTCACATCCTGTAAGATTTAGACCTACAAACAACTCACCAAAGTGGAAAAACAAGTAATGAAATAGCACATTTGGTGAGCTTGGGAGAGGGACTTGATGCTGACTGGCAGTTCCAATTGAGGGGAAATGATGAGGATTCACTTTTCAGGGTAGGATGTGGTTGCCCCATCCTGCTGCTGAAAGACATCCTTCTAGGTGGTGGTTTCTTTGGGGAGGTATGATTAACTGAGCAAGATTGTTCTCTGTTGTGGTTTTGGAAGAACAACTGGCTAAGGTCGTTGTGTTTAAAGAGCACATTTGTTTGGTCCAAATACCAGTGTCTGTCCATAACTACACCCACAGTTTAGATCAGTAATTCATTTAATTTCTCATTTAAATTCACGCTCTGACTCTTAGAGAAAACTATGCCTGGGAAGAAGAAAATTACCAGAGCACCCACCGCCCCCCCAAAACTTTTTGGCAACAGAGGACTTCTACTTGTTTAGCACATGACTTTAGAGAAACCACAAAGCTGGAAAATACTAATTTTTTCATTAAAGTGCCAGAAAATTCAAACCAAGAGTTTTAAACAGTGGTTTTTACATACTATTAAAAGCTCTATAATAAGCAACTTTTGGAATCAGGATGAAAGCTAATTATAGAACTTCTTTGCCATAGCTGTTTCTATTTACATTTTCAAAACCGCAGAAGCCAACAAAGTAGACTGTTCTAACACATCAGCATCTTCTCGTCCTTCTCTTAAGTTTCTGACTTCTTTGAAACTGCTCTTAAATCTTTCCCTTGAAAACGTATTGCGGTTGAATATTCCCAGTTCAAGGACAATTTCAGCTTATAGTTTTCGATCCAAGTGAAGTATTCTTTCCTTAAAATGCTGAATCTCAAGACGCTTCCATTCAAAGCAGACAAAAGATCAAAGCTGCTGTACGCAGAGTGCATGTTATCCAGTCTGCTTTGCACGTGTCTGATCCTTTTGTGGTTGTTTGTTTCATCATTAACAACAAAATACAGAAGAAGAAACACACAAGAACATGAAATATCTGCTATGTTCGAGCTTTTCCTCCACCAAAATGCAAGCATAACATTTGGGTTGATTTTTAAGACAAAGAAAATTTTGAAAGTGAAAATAGCTGTCCAGAGCATAAGTTTCAAGATATGGCCAGGTTGAACTGAACTGAATGTTTTGGTTTCGGTCTTAGTCAGAGGATTTTGTAGCCAATTTTCACAGTGACAATTGACTCAGTTGGCCTGGAGAGTCAACTGATTATGAAAGTCATTCTCTCCAGGGCCCAGTCTCACGGACACGCCCACTGACCCCGAATTAATCAGTACCCACCTACACCACGGTTCCCAGTCTTTTTTGGCTGCACATTAGAATCACCTGGGGAGTTTTTAACAATTCCTATGCCAAGTAATTAAATTGGACCAATTAAATTACTGTCTCTGGGCGTGTGGTCGAGTCATCAGCAGCTTTTAAAGTTTCCCAGGTGACTACAGTGGGCAGCCAAGGCTGCAAAACCACAGCTCCCTGTCTAAAGCACACCCATGAGGTTCCAATTACTTTGACATTTTTGTTTTTTGTTTTACCCAGAATGGGGTAGTAGGCTGCCTAGGACTCCCAGAAAATTTTCCATTTTAGAAAATATCCTTGAATTGGACAAACAGCCTCATAGAAGATGAGTAAAAGACAAAACACATGTCTATTAAAGGTTTGTAATCTCCTAAATTCAACCTATACGTAATTGAAGTGCATTTTTCTAAAAGGAAAATCTTTGTGTACCTACTATAGCAGTGATTATAAAGGATTTCATTCCCAATGTCTTTGGCATTGTGGGAGAAAGATATTCTTACATATTTCTGGGGGAGTAAAAATTGGCAAACTTTAAAATAACAAAAACTACTACTGCTAAAGAATACAGCTAACATGTAACAAGTGGTAGCAATGAGGCAGGAGTTGTTCTAAGTGCTCCATGAAGATTAACTCATTTGATCCTCACAACAATCAAGTGAAGTAAATACTGTGATTATCCCCATATTCAGCAGGGAGACTAAGGCATGGAGGCACTGAGTCACACATCTAATAAGATGGTGGAATAGGGATGCCCATACCAGCAGTCTAGATCTAGAGGCTCCATTCTTAAGTACTCATGGAAAGGCAGGGAAATTTGATACTCAGTATACTCAGCATCCAAGTCTTAAATACGAGCCAATATATCAAAATTCCTCTTTCTGAAACTTGTCTTAAGAAATAACCAGATATATGTATAAGTATGTACATTAGAAAGAAATAAAATATTGACAAAAATGAGAAACAAGGTGAAAGTCCACTAAAATGGTGTTGCTTAAGTTAACCATATTATAACCGTGTAATGGGATGATATGTTCCCATTAAAAATCATGTCATAAAGTGGCTGTTCCTAACTCTTTTCACATCATGACACATGAAGAAAAATGATAGCATTTTTATCACATACTAGGGTAAACAGTCAAATTGGCTGGAGGTGACTGATTCTGGAAGCTGGTCGCCTATGACCCCCTAGCCACTGTAAGAGGTGAGGGGATCATTACCTAGGCATGCCTATAGCTCATCACCAAAGCCCAGTTAGGCAGTTCTCATGTTTAGGAAGACGTTTTGCCATAGGAAAACGTTCACTAGATTTTGCTAAGTGAAGAAAACACAACTATAAGGAATTATAATACATTCTGGGCTGATAACTCCATCAGTACATATTGGAACAGATGGCCATACAGCCTTACTCCTTGTTAAATTATTAAAGGACCTCTATATCACTTGGTAAATCACCACTGCACTAAGAACTTCACCACCATTACTGCTACCACACACAGGGCTTCCCCCAAATATGGCAACCCTGGACCTCCGCAAGACACAGCAGCTACAAGGTAAAGCCTGGAACAGGGGTTTGGAAGGAAAGTTCAACATCCTTCTCCACTATCAGCCAGCATTTGTTCTGATTGGCTGGTGCCTGAGCTGTACAGGTGGCTCAATGTTTTGCATATCACCTCTGTATACAAAAAAAAGACCTAGGTAGAGAACAGTTTTTAGAAGAATACACATCACAAGAGTTAATGTTAATTCCGTCTACACTTCTCTGGATTGTCCACTCATCTGCTTTAATCAAGTACATGTTTATAAATAGGAAAAATAAAGACCAATAAATAATACTTTTCAAAGTAATCTTGTGATTATGGTTGAATCTGAGTCCTTAAATCCTGATATTTATTTGCAAAAATGTCTTTGGCCTTCTAGGCAACAAAATTCCTAAGCCGGCTACACGCAAGGTCTCACTGTTAGGAACTAAGAAGATACTGGAAATCACCATGGTGACCTAAAGATAAGAGAGTCCTTTCCCCAATTTCTAGATACCACATGAAATTCTCATATTTTTGTGCACACCACAGAAGGAGAGAGGCCCCCGGTAATAACTGAGATGGAGTTTCAAAGTCTAATTTATTTTGACTTAAAAACAATGAAGGACTGTGGTCGACGTTCTAACGCTGGGTTTGTGGACCAAAGTTTCATACAAGCGCGTGGCTAGGGAGTGTCCTCTCCACACTTTCAAATCATAGGGTTCTTCCACGCTCTGATGGAGCTGGTGCTGCTGTGGACCGGGGCCACCATTATTCATGTCACGGAAGGCCACCGCTGCCTGAGCGATGCAGTCCACGTCTCAGAGTGGCCCCCGATCTGCAACAACCCCCTCTGCCTGGCACAACGAAATACCACCGTCTCCTTTGTGTTTTCCAAGTCCCTTCTTACAACTTGAGTATGACCACAAAGGAGACCCTTTAGCATCGTTATCAGCCCTTAACTCTAAAGTCACAGAAAAATTTCTAGCTTTTCCTGATCTTTTAAATAATATGTGCAAACATCTGTTCCAGTCTGGCTCAGTAGACACCCAAAAATATTCTCATACAAATGTTTATGCTATTATCTGCTAGGAACTCTTCTTCCTGCTCACATCCATGTATCCACCTGGCTATACTGGGAGATTCCATGTTCCTACAGGATCCCTTCACCCCTTCCAACATGATGCAAACTGCCAATCATAATTCTTTTTCCTTCTGGTCACAATTAATTAGTATATAAATGGACATGAGACCCAAACCAAGCCAATTAGAATCCTTCCTGGGTTTTTTGTTTGCTTGTTTTGGTCTTGTGCATGTGTTTTACGGGAACTGAAAGATCCACTCTCTTTTTAGTTTGGGAGGCTATAGCCTGTACAACTTGGGGGCTGTTAGTGGCCACAGGCCACATCTCTTTCACACGGAAAAAGTTACTTTCCTGTAAAAGAGACTGAAGCAGAGGCAAGACGTGCAGAGATGTTCTAGTTGTTCTCAGGCCTAATTTTATTCCTCCCTTTCTTCTAATTTTTAATAAACCTGTTCCATGGATTCTGTGAGCCAATGAGCTATTTCAATTTGTGTTTCTGTCATTTGGAACCTTAGGATTCTTGATTCTTTCTTATTTTACTTCTCCGTTGCCTTCCTGTCCTAGGAGAAAGCCCTACAGGAATTAGACTCAGCAAAGTAGGTTGTTCTGAGAAGTGAGGAGCAGAGAAAATTTGGAGGGAGTGCTGCCGGGAAAGGTAGCCCAGGGCAGCATTGAGGTGCCCGAGGGATAGGGCCACATGAGGGAGTGAAGGAGAGGAAAGCAGAAGGCAGTGCGAGGACGGAGAAAACAGAGTCTGACCATCTCAGCATTCTGTCTAAGGCTCTGCCACGGTGCTGTGGGAAAGGGAGGCAGTGGTGTTTTTGTTTGCACGTGTTATTTAAAAGATCAGGGAAAGCTAGAAATTTTTCTGTGACTTTAGAGTTAAGGGCTGATAACGATGCTAAAGGGTCCCCTTTGTGGTCATATTCAAGTTGGAAGAAGGGACTTGGAAAACACAAAGGAGACGGTGGTATTTCGTTGTGCCAGGCAGAGGGGGTTGTTGCAGATCGGGGGCCACTCTGAGACGTGGACTGCATCGCTCAGGCAGCGGTGGCCTTCCGTGACATGAATAATGGTGGCCGCGGTCCACAGCAGCACCAGCTCCATCAGAGGGTGGAAGAACCCTATGATACGAAACTTTGGTCCACAAACCCAGCGTTAGAACATCGACCACAGTCCTTTATCGTTTTTAAGTCAAAATAAATTAGACGTTGAAACTCCATCTCAGTTGTTACCGGGGGCCTCTCTCCTTCTCTGGTGTGCACAAAAATATGAGAATTTCATGTGGTATCTAGAAATTGGGGAAAGGACTCTCTTATCTTTAGGTCACCATGGTGATTTCCAGTATCTTCTTAGTTCCTAACAGTGAGACCTTGCGTGCAGCCGGCTCAGGAACTTTCTTGATCCTGGGAGACACAGTCTCTATAGTTCATCCTCCTTTGGGGTACATGCAGCAATTCCCTTTGAAGCCTTTCCACCTCTCTGGAGGCACTCTCTTGGGTGATGCTGGCCCGGTGGCGTAGTGGTTAATTTTGCGTGCTCTGCTTTGGCGGCCCCGGGTTTGCAGGTTCAAATCCCGGGTGTGGACATACGCACCGCTTGTCAAGCCATGCTATGGCGGCGTCCTATATGAATTAGAGGAAGACAGGCACAGATGTTAGCCCAGAGCCAATCTTCCTCAGCAAAAAGAGGAGGATTGGCAATGGATGTTAGCTCAGTGCTGATCTTCCTCACACACACACACACACACACACACACACACACACACACACACGTCACTGCTGTTTGGGGGAATCCAGCAATCTCTATGCCTTTCTATAAGGGAATCTTCTCTCTGTCTTCTTAGCTGCTCAGACTACCCCGCACCCCCACTCCACTCCTTCGCCCTAGCAAAGCACTCTAAAGGAGCTCAGGCTTTTGGAACCCAAAATCCAGGAAAGGAGTGCCTTTAACCACCTTCTGCTTTCCATCTGGAATCTAATCCCTCCCTATGACAAGAGAATGAGACCCACCTGCTCGGCACAGGGAAAGAAATATGCAAAGAGAGCTAAAGTAAATTTCCATCTCAATAAATATCCTTTCCCATACTTTCAGTTGTGAGCTGCATTTGAGAAACACTGGGGAGAAAAATTTAATGCCCCATTATAGTTGCTCTCATATCTCCAGCCCGTAAAGCGCAGAATTTCCTCCCTGCTCTGGTGAGGTCGTCAGACTTTGCCTGAAGCTGAATCTCACGATTAATTTGGTGTGGTACTGATGTTGCTCTTTCTTTCTTCATTCAAATATTTGTTATTGTGCAAGCACAATCATATATAGCATCTACATAATACGGACATAGAAGTTAAAATATTACCCAATCAGGTAGTTTGCTATTAGGTCTCCAAATTAATTTACTAGGATCTCCAAAGAATTTATTAAATTTCCCAAATAATTTATTAAATCTTATACTTGGGGTGCCTGCTTTCTAGTGAATATGTATCTTAATAATGATTCAATTTCTTCTGTTTGTTTCAGACAGGCAGAACTATGCACAAGGTCTTTGAGGATGAGCGGAAGTCAGACGTATCCCAGGAGTTTAACTTAAAATCTGCCTCAGGGAAAAGACTGGAAGAGTAGAACAGAAACGAACAGAAATGCTCTAGCTGAGTCTCCAAGATGTATGCCTAAACAAACCATGAGTGTGCATTCATATACATACATACCTATATACTTATATGCAAACATATATACCTATATACATGTTGTATATACATTTATATACAATAAACCATGACTATGTATTCATATATATACATACCTATATGCATAGCACTATATACATAGGCCATAATTCCATAACCATAGTCATTTCTGGACCTTCTCTAGGATCATAAGTATACATATTTTCTCAATATTTACCTTTGAATGAGTGTATTGAATGAATGGTGTCCAAGGATATATTTGAACAAAGAAAGTGTTATCACTAACCTCACTAATTTGGAAGTTGTTTTTCAGACAACTGAACTATCTGGAACATAGCTGAGAACTGAGAAGAAAACAAAACAGTTGTCTCAGAACACTTCAACGCTTGGCACTTTATTTACGAAAGCATCCTTTTAGTCTGTTTACCTTTGTGTTACTTACAGCTCAAGGCAGCCAGGTTTTTTGGTTTCTGTGATGAAAGGCCTCAAATTCTGGAGCCAGAAGGACTTGGGCTTGAATTCAAGCAAATTAACTCTTCTGAGGCTCCTTTTTTAAATCTGGAAAGCAGAAATAATGACATTTAACCATAAAATTATATTATAAGAATGAAAGAAGCTAACATATAAAAATAATCTAATGAAACTTGATAGATTGAAAGTATTCTTCAACAGTGATTTCTTTTTTCTCCTTCTTTTCCCAGCCCAAAGCAGATTGAAAGCAGGAGAAGAGGGAGTGTTTTCAAAGATGGACAGACAACAATAGCAAGAAACAACAGATCCAGCCTGTCCCTAAGAGATACCAAATAGAAAAAGTAACTCAAAAACACCATGATCCTTCCTCATTCTGAGGCCATCACTGGGTCACAGTAACCCAGAAAAGCTGAAATTATACTCGGTATATTTCCCAGAAGTTGGATGAGGCAAGCCAGAGACTGTAGAACTACTTCTCCCCAAAGTAAAGAGGATAAGAAGAAAATGGTGGAGGTAACAAGTAAAATTTTGCTCAGGATAGAGAAAAGCCGAGGTATTCACATTACAAGAAATGGACATATTTGAAGGGCTTGGGTTAAACTCATTCCATGGAGCAGAAGTCAGCAATCTTTCAGTAAAGGGCCAGAGAGTAAATATTTTAGACTTTGTGAGTCACATAAGGTCTCAGTCACATATCCTTCTTTTGTGTATGTGTGTGTGTTTGTTTTGCCACACTTTAAAAATGTAAAAGACATTCTTAGCTCACATGTTGTACAAAAGCAAGCCACAGACCACATTCGGCCCACAAGCCATGGTTTGCCAACATGGAGCAACGATGGACTGTACAAGATTACAGTCAAGTGCCTTTTAAAACGCATTACATAGGGCCAGCCCTGTGGCATAGTGGTTAAGTTTGTGTGCTGTGCTTCGGTGGCCCAGGGTTAGCAGGTTCGGATCCCAGGCACAGACCTACACACCGCTCATCAAGCCATGGCACGGACCTACATGCCACCGAAAAAAAAAAAAAAAATCCTATCCCCAAATACAATCATATTGGGGTTAGGGCTTCAGCATTTGAATTTGGTAGGGAGGGGGGTACATAATTCAGTCCATAGCAAATACATATACAGTGCCTGGCACATAGTAACTTCACAATAAATTCTAGCTCTTATTATGTGATATATTTTTACTTTTCTCTCAGATGTGCATGTGAGTCCTAGTTCCAACATTTATCCTTTTGCCTGGTTAAAATTCCAGTTTATAAGTAGAGACAAATTTACATGTGTAATCTCCATTTATGTAAAATGATAGTGAGCATAGTTTCATTTCTAGTGTGATGACTTAAATATAGACATACACTTTACCCATTAATTTATGTGATGCATTTTATTTATTTGTTTATTTTTATTTTTGGTGAGGAAGATTGGCCCTGAGCTAACATCTGTGCCAATCTCCCTCTATTTTACCTGTGGGACACCACCGCAGCATGGCTTGACGTGTGGTGTGTATGTCTGCGCCTGTGATCCAAATCCACAAACCCCAGGCCACCAAAGCAGAGTGTGAAAACTTAACCACTATGCCACTGAGCTGGTCCCTGGAGATAGGACTTTTAAGGAAGTAACTAAGGTTAAAAGAAGTCATAAAGGTAGAGCCCTAATTCAATAGGAATTGTGTCCTTCTAAGAAGAGGAAGACACACCAGGACTGTGTGTGCACAGGAAGGGTCATAGGAGGTCACAGCGAGAAGGTGGCTGTCTGGAAACCAGGAAGAAAGGCCTCCCCAGAAACCAGCTGTGCCAGCATGTTGATCTCAGACCTCCAGCCTCCAGAACTGTGAGAAAATAAATGTCTGTTGTTTAAGCCACCCAGTCTGTAGTATTCTGTTATAGCATCCTGAGCAGACTACTACAGTACTATTTAAGTTAAATCCTAAAATATCCTTATAAGGAAGATGCTACTATTACCCTTAGAGGAAAAATCTAGAGGCAGAGAATGGTTTAGTAACATTGTCTAGTTACTGAGTGCCAGAGCTGGGATTTGAACCCAGGAAACCTCACCCAGGGTTTATGGTCTTAACCGATAGCACGCTGTCTCTCAATCGAGGTAAGGAGGTTATGTTGATATTCTTCCTCACTTTATATTAAGAATGGCTTCCCACTTGATTAAACAGAACCCATAGGAGATGCTAATGTGGACTAGCGGTGCTTAAAGTGTTTTAGCACATGACAACCTGAGGACTTCTCTAAATCTCAATCATACAAATTTCACTGCTTCCAAAAAGAACAAAACAAAGCAGAGATTGAATGGCCTTTTGCTTGGTAGAGTGGATGTTGGAGTCTGCCCAAGGGGAGAAATATGAACCAGATTTTATTTCTCTCCTTATGCCTTATATAACATATATGCCCTTATAATGTACACCATGGCAGCTTTAGTATAGACATTTTTATATAAACCATTTTTTGCAAAATGTGATGTGTACTAAAGAAAAGATTAATTTTCCAAAATAAACTGGTCTTCCAGAATTTTATAGATGTGAAGGGGATAAAGCAGATATACCCATGCTAGCCAATCGTCATTTTGGCAGTCCTTTCTTACCTTCTCTTTCTCCTCTTTGTTGCTCCTGATCTCTGAACTTAGAATCCAGCTTTGGCTAATCCTCAGTGGTGTTACACTGGAGAAATGCTCAGGCTCAGACTTCGAGATTAATCCTGGACTGAATTAAATTCTAACTGATTACACAGTTGAAGATTGCTGCAGTGATGGGAAAACCATGGCTAACACGGGCAGAGAATTATCATTAAAGGGTCCCCACATTGTCAACTCTTGTGCTTACTTTGTGTGCAGTTTAATAATCAGAAATGTAACCTACACGGTCTTGAATGGGCTTATCTGAATATTTTGAATGAAAAATGCTGGGGCTGGCTCTGTGGCATAGCAGTTAAGTTTGTGTGCTCCCCTTTAGCGGCCGGGGTTCATTGGTTCAGATCCAGGGTGCGGACCTACTCATCTCTCATCAAGCCACGCTGAGGGGCGTCCCACATAGAGCAACTAGAAAGATGTGCAACTATGACATACAGCTATCTACTGGGGCTTTGGGGAGGAAAAAAAGAGGGAGATTGGCAACAGATGTAAACTCAAGGCCAATCTTCCTCAAAAACAAAAACAAAAACAAAAATGCCAAAGCAAAATAACTGAGGAAGGCATGAAAAGACCCCACACAGCAAACTGGCCCTCTGCATACCAGTGTAGGATAAAATGACATTCATTTCATTGACTCCTCAATAGCCTGTAATTTTTTTTTTTCCTGAGGAAGATTTGCCCTGAGCTAACATCTGCTGCCAATCTTCCTCTTTTTGCTTGAGGAAGATTCATCCTGAGCTAATATCTGTACCAATCTTCCTCTATTTTGTGTGCGGATTGCTGCCACAGCATGGCTGCTGGCGAGTGGTGTAGGTCCGCACCCAGGAACCGAACCCGGACCACTGAAGCAGAGCGTTCCAAACTTAACCACTAGGCCACAGGGCCAGCCCCAGCCTGTAATTTTAAAGGTATAGAAATGGCTTTCTGAAATGTCCTAGAAGGCATTTTTTTATTCCTTTTCTATAACACTTGCATGGAATTCCTGTTATAAATATTCAGTTGGATGATGGTGGAAACAGAACCTAAAACATAGATATTACACTTCATTATTTATTAGAAAGGGAGAATTTCTTTGAGAAACATTTATTACATAAGCCTTACTGACTAACCCAGGACAAAAGTAATTAACTTTGCCATTTTTTTCTCCTAATCTTACCTTATAAGGTTGATAATCAAAAATGTTACATCTATGACTGGTGTGCTTTGTTTGATGCTTAAAAAAATGGAGCTGTGTGATTGTCACGTATGTGTGTAAAGGCAAGAGTAGCTTGTGTTATTGATAGTGTCAACAATGATAGCTAACACTTTTTCATTCAACCACCAATATTTAAGAAGCATCAAAAATGTGTCAAGTGCTGTTCTAGCCACTTAGGATACACCAGAGAATAAAATAAAGATCTCTGCCCATGGGGAGCTTGTATTCTACAGGTGGGAAATAGACAATAAGCAATGAGCATGACAAATAAGTAAATCATATTGAATGAGACGTTTGGAGGAAGATTCCAGATAATTGAAACTTCCCCGTGGCAGGGCTTGGTGTTTGGAGGAAAAATAAAGTGGCTGGTCTGAGGCTGGAGTGCTGTGAGCAGAGGCAAGTGGCAGGAGGGGAACTAGCTGAGGTGGCAGGACAGATCAGGCAGCAGGCTATAGGAGGAGATATGGCGCAGAATTTGATATGATTTGATTTACTGTGTGAAGGGAGGAAGCTGTTGGAGGATGCTCAGTGAAAAGTGATGTAATATAACTTACATTTTAACTGGATCACTCTGGTTGCTTTGTAAGGAAGATTTTAAAGGGTCAATGGAGTAAAAAGAAGAGGCCTTAGGGGTTTTTGCTGGGGTCCAGGGGAGAGCCGATGGTGGTTTGTACTGGAATGGTGGTAGTGGAGATGGTAAAAGGTGGTCAATTTAGAATATAATTTGGAGAGAAGGCAACAGGATTTTCTAATATGTGAGGAGTGAAAGGAAGAAAGAAGTCTAACTTAATTTTGCCCCAAATTGTACCATGATAATGTCGGGACCAGGATCTCTTCATCTGTACTGGGTAGACCAGCCATTTGGAACTAGCCACAGTAGCTGAGGTCAGACACCATTTAGGAGGCTTCACCCGGTGGTCATTTGAGGCAGATGTCCGGGTCATGAAATCTAGATAATGGTTTGCAGCTAGCATTTAAAAAAAAGGAACAAAAAAGAAATAGAATATAAAGTATCAGAGACCATCACACATAGTAAAAAAAAAAATGCATGTATATACCTGTATGTATCTAAATATATATACACACATATATAAAGGAAACAATGTTTACATATGTATGGGTCAGGATTAAAAATTATCCTTACTATAGTTTAAGGTCAAAAAAATTTGAAAGCAGCTGATGCAGTATGCCTCTGAGTACAGCACTTTATAGATGATCCAATGGTTTTGTTGAATTAAAAACGAAAGGAAAAATATGAATTTATTTGTAATAAAAACCACCTTCCCTTTGGCCTAGGCAAGGGGCATGGAGAGAAGAAATTAATAATCCTTCTCACCCACTTTAGTTCTGACTACAGACCAGGGGAACTATACATACACATAAACTTTTGTGCAGTTCTTTATTATTTTGCAATTTTCAGGGACAGCATTGTCTGCATGAATCTTTATTTAATTTCTTTATGAATCCATAAAGAAACACACCGAGAGGGCAGGGTAAGTGGTGACATTCAGTTTTGCCTTTTTCGAGGATAGTAAACTTTTGAAAGCTTGACCAAGGTATTGTATTGGTTGATGTGGGCCCGGAGCCTATATTCATGCTTACAAATCCATATTCTTTCAACACTGACTCTATCCTAAAAGTATATTAACTTGAGCACATGATGCTTTTGGAGAATGGAAAATATTTTGTTGTATTTGGCCTAGTGGGAGAGTCACACAATCTGAACTGGAAAGGTCAGCTGGAAATTACGGAACTACGAGATATGTAGTCTGAATGCCATGGATGCTGGGAGGGCACTGAAGGGTTTTAAACAGGGGAATAACATGAAGAGATCTGTTTTAGAACAATCCCTCTACTGAAATAACAGATTAAATATTTATATCCGTGCTTTTCTTTTCTGAACTTTCTTGTAAGTGACCTCTTAACCTCCTGGAGGAACAGAGCTAGCCAAGTGCCTACCACATGAGAGTTCAGATTGCCAGAAATACAAAGAGAAAAAAAATGAAAGTTGGTGTTTTTTTTCTTCCAAAATAGGTTTTTGAATCTCACCCACTCCCTCATTGATACTTTTGAAAGACAAAACAATTTCCTTTGCAAAAGGCATATTTTACTGAAAGAACATAAGATTTTTGAGAATTGACAGCGGAACCTGAATGAAGCAAGGAATAAAGTTTATTCTAAAACTTGAAATTGGGAAAAAAGCAGGAACACACAGTGAGTCACTTCAGCTGAGATGAGGTAGCACAGGAGAGGAGACTTGGATTGTTATTTTGGAAAGTGCCCCAAAGTGGAAATGAGGTGGTTGTAGGGGTGGGGATGGGGAAGTTGAGTGGGTGGTTGGACACAGGCAGGCTAATGGAGTTGGTGTGGAGAATCAGACACAGCGGGTCTCCAGCTCCAAGAAGTCAAGAGAAGGCCTCAGAACATCAACCCCAGGTTGATTGAGTATAATTCACCCATGTTAAGAAGCCATGTTCTCTGTTCTCCTCATCGTTTGGAAGGCCATCCATTGGCATGGCAATTACCGGGATCTACGTATCTGTAGATCACCAGCACAAAAATTTGCTGTTGGTACTGAACTATCTGGACTTATTCTTTCAGTGGGTTACTCAGAGGCCTTTTGATACAACTATGGAGTCCTCGAGGGATTAGTGGTGATGTGGAAAGGAACACTCCCACCCCCTCCAGCACCGGAAATATGGGTGAGTCAGGACAGCGATGGAAACTCAGCACCACCTCCATCCATGGCCACCGTCCTCCCTTTCGCCTCCAGGGTTGAAGAGGAGGAAGACTGGAGAGAGGAAGAGTAAGGGGGAGTCTGGTTAAGAGGAATGGAGGCCTGCACTGAGGCACAGAAACACTGGAGAGACCACATTTTCAGAAAAACATATTTCATTCAGCTTTGTAGTTCACCAAATCCCTGAATTTTATCTTGAAGATTCTAAAACCTAGACTGCTTTTCCCTGCTATTTGTGCAATATAAAATAGCTTTTTCATTGGCATGGGAATTAAAAAAAAATGAGTCTAAGCAAAACATAATTCGAAAGATAAACATAATTCCTTCTTAAGCATATGACATATGCAAAAGCCTAATAGAAAATATTTTGCATCTTGGCTATTCAGTATTATCTGTGTCGCAGCTACTCATTCCCACCCCTCCCTCTGAGGCCTATTAGAGCAGATAATTATGAGTTGACTACATACAGGGAAGAGTCAAATTAAGCAGTGATGAACCCCTGAGATCCGCACTAATTCTTTCCTTCTCACTCAGCAGTTGATTCCCTGATAGGCTCTTTATTAGGTTGATGGTTGGACAAATTTTAGAAATGCAGTCACAATTAATTGCTGTGAACCTAGGCAACTACTTAGCCTGAGCAGAGATCACCAATATCCTCCTCCTCCTCCTCTCTTCCTTTCTTCTTCTCCTTTCCCTCTGTCTTTCTGTCTTGGGAGTTTGGCGTTGTGTTAAGATACTTGGCATTCTTATTCAATCTTTAATTTCTGAGATATTCCCAATGGCCCACTGCTGGCACTAATGGAACGTCTCATATTGTATGGAGGATCTGTAAGGCTTCACTGCAGGACATCAACATACTATTTCTGATCATTTGACAGTATTTTGGTTGCATTCACAACAGGTGCCTTATGTAAAACATTGTTCTCTCTCCATTTGTGTAAGTTGCAGAAAGTTTTCTTAGATATTTTCTTTTCTAGTACAAAAATTGGAGAAAGAATGAATAAAATTCCTAGATATATATCTAAGTTTTCCATAATAAATTATTTCTTTTTTTTAAAAAAATAATGAATTTTGGCATGTTTAAGGCAGGTTAAATTATATTTTCCCCCAAGTACAGTTACATACAAAACAACCTGTAGTCCATCAACAAAAATGCCATGACCGAGTCACTGTCATCAAGGCCTACATTTAAAATTATTTTCTAGGATTGGGAATGAACTCATGTTGGTCCCACTCTATTCCCTGCCAGATCTTGCTTGCTGGAAAGGTCCTATTTGTAAGTCTGTTGGCTGAGAATAGGCGGACTGTTGCTGGAGACTTAAGAATAGAAAAGAACTTCACTTATATTAGCATAATGTTTTGTCGTAATTTTTTTGTCCAGTTGAACTTGATAGCTCTGTCAACAGAGTACAGCATACATAATTTTTATTCACTTAGTAAACAGTATAGTGAAGCATTTGAAACAATCTGAATGCCCAATAGACAACTGGCTAAATAAATGTTACATCAATTTAGCTGAATATTTTGCAATTATTAAACGAAAATTATGAAGTTATAGAGAGACATAAAGTGCTATAATGTTGGAAAAGGAAGCAGAATAAAAATTATATCATTTTGTGATTACAAGTATTAAAAAACTATGAATACGTATATTCATAGGAAAAGAGAAACTAATTTATTCATTAAGATGGTAGAATGGTTATTAATTTTTTTCTTTAAGACGTTTTCATTTGTGTGCCTCCTGATATGATGCACTGAGAAGGATACAACATCACTTATGTTAATACCCCTGCTAAAGATACATAAACTGGATCTAATCATGAGGAAACATCAGACATGCCCAAGATGAGGGCCAATCTACAAAACAACTGGCCTATACTCTTCAAAAATGTCAAAGCCATGAAAGACAAAGAAAGACTGATGCCCATTCTAGATTAGAGACCAAAGAGACTTTAAAAACTAAAAGTAGTGTGTGATCCTGGACTAGAAAATAATTTATAATAGACCCTATTAGGATTGGTATACATTTGCTAACTTCAAAGAAAACTCATTTCTTAATAGAAACGATTGAATTTTAGCCAATGCCCACTTATAACAAAACATTCATGTAGAAAATAATTCAGTCAGTGATCAGATATTTTATTTTACAGTGAAAATTCAGTATCTAAATGCATTATGTAAATGTGGGTGATATAAATATAAAGCTTTAAATTTCAGTGAGTACTTTATTGACTATTTTTGTTATAAAATTTTAAATTTTATTTAAAATTTTTACTATGTTTCTTCATTTGCCTGATATTTTATAATCAAATTTCTTGAAAAGAATTAAGCTGCTCTATGTTGCTTCATATTTATCAGAAAGTTTAATAATCTTTAAAAATGCCCCTGTCAATATTCCAGGAAAAGATAAAAGAGAATAGTCTAACAGTTACAAATCATTGATCAGAATATTGCTTTTTTCTTGGCTTAGTGATACTAAATTTGTAATATATTAAGCTTACAATGACAACAGGGATATTCTTCCTTCCTAATAAAACAACCAGAATTTAATGTTTTCAGATTACTTGATGAGAAAAAAATCCATTTGCAGTTGAGCTGAAAACAAAACAATAGCAACAACAATAACAACAGAACCAAAGGACACACGTTCCATCATTATTGCAATGTTACATGGAGGCAAAAGAGAATAAGATTCATTATACTGGAACTCTCTTCCTGGACTGAAATTTTCTTTATAAATTGGGCTTGGCATCCAATTCTGTTAATTCTTTATTTTGTCTTATGGTCAATAATGTAGCTGCCATTTTCATTTCATATGACAGCAGAATCTATTTTACTTACCCTAGCAGCAAATCCAATGGGTTGGAATTAGATTTTTTTTTTATTTCCAGAGGAAGATTAGCTCTGAGCTAACATCTGTTGTCAGTCTTCCTCTTTTTGCTGAAGAAGATTGCCCCTGGGCTAACATCCATGCCCATCTTCCTCTACTTTATATGGGATGCCTGCCACAGAATGGCTTGATAAGCAGTGTGTAGGTCCGCACCCAGGATCCAAACCTGCAAACCCCGGGCTGCCAAAACCATGCATGTGAACTTAACTATTAAGCCACCGGGGTGGACCCCTGAAATTAGATTTTAATAAAGATGTCACTTAGCTCTGATAGATGTATTTTCATTTAAACTGTAACAAAGAAAACTCCCATCGCAGTACCTTACTTAAAAGATTATTTAATGTTTTGCTTTGTTCTTTTGGGCTAGCTGTAATGGCAGAAAGGAAGTCTTCATAGCCCAGAAGGACAATTGTTACAGCTGTGATTGTTTCTCCAGCTGTACTGACAGGTTTAATTTAAAAGTACACCCTCTTTTCATTCAGATCATCTTGAGACCAACAACTCAGAATTGCTGTTCGGAACTAAAAGTTGGCCATGGTATAGAGTGCAGATAATTTGATCTCCACAGGCACTCAGATTCTGATTTGGGCCTCACTGTGTTCTAATCAACAAAACTAATGAACTATGTACACCCTAAGTTTATCTACTCGAGGGCCTTGAATTTTTCCCAGAGCCAGAGCCCAAATATTTTAAGTGGTAATCAAGTTTGCCTTATCATTGCTCATACTTGATCATTAGAAAATCATATCTATTCATGTCCATATTTTTAAAAAAATCTTTGATTCTATTTGTATGCCTGTCATTTGCCTGCTAAATGCAAACGGCCCCCACACAGTTATGCCACACTGACCTCCTCTAAGAAAAAGTACAAAATTTTCCTTGGATTCCTTCTTATCAGTGTCATATTTTTTACATCTAAATTTGCATTTGTTCAAGGAGGCATGAAGAAGTTGTTTACTACTAACATTTACATGTAATTCTGCATTTTAAAACATGAAAATTATTACTAGGTTTCTTGCTTAGGAATATTTGAGTATTCTACTCGACAACTATTTATTAAGAAGCTATTTTGCGACAGGCACTGTGTCAGAAACTAGAAGACAGCGAATGTGGAAATGGGACAAAGAGGAAGATTGCAGAAGAAAGATGAATAACTTTATACTCGACATATATATTAGATTGATTTATCTTGTTGATAGAGTTGTAGATGTGATACATCTGAACTCTGACCATCAAGAGACAACAAACAGATACATACGTACGTTCGTTGGTTTTATTAGTTAGCACTTGAAAATAAAGTATTGAAATTTTTCCTTCTCTCTTGGTTGATAGAGGACACTCTACGAGATGGATTGAAATACAAGAAGGTACCAAGTAATCCTTCCCCAACTCTAAGTACTCCACAAGAAAGTCTAGTTCATAGATTTACATCTGTCTATTTTTCCAGAGAATTGCAATTATCTTGTTAGAGATAAAAAGGAGAGGGAATTGTGGGCTGAATGAGGCTAGAAATAGAAGGTATAACAGATTTCAAAGTAGAAATTGAGGTTTTTGCATTAAGACCTTGGAAGAGACTGTTACAGACAAAATCCTTGCTCTTGCAGATTTCACATTTGAGGTTTAATATTACAATCTGTCTTTGCCATGAGACAGAGAGTGATTTTGCAAATTGTTAGATATTCAACAATACAATGGAAAAGTAACGTAAAACTTTTGCAAAGTGAAAGGAGGAATACTGTAAAAGATGTAATATTTCATGTAGTCAATAAAAATGTTATGAAAGGACTGCTCGGATCACAACAGACTCAAAGACCAATGAAAGTCTGTTAGTCAAGACCAGCTAATAGCTAAAGAAAAGGAAAAGAAACAAAGTTGATGAATAATAGGTAAAGAAAATGGAATGACTTAATCATCAAAGAATTAAGAAAGAGCATGGGAAAAATTGATGAAAACCAAGAATTCTTTTAAGAAATGACAAATGGTTTAATTTTGCTTTTAACTCAAACATGAAGTAGGAAATCCTATACCTCCTATTATAATATTGTGAGAAAAAATAAAAGGTCAATCCATCAACTAAGATTTGATTAATTTTTATTCTTAGAACGAGCATAGTTATAACCTTATTTTTACTAAAAATAAAGTAAACTTATTTTATAACCTATAATTGACTGAAATTTATGGAGAACGTCTCAGTAAAGCCTTTCTCCACCCCACTCTCCCATATTTACCTTAACATCAGTCTCTTTTATGTGGATTTACTTTAAGTGGCTTTTACCAAATACTGATGATCAAGGGCCTTCTTTCTGTGTATGAACAGCTTTCTCTGCCTTCCAATTTTGATGTCCACTTAAGTCAAGGAAATCACTTTCATTTGGGATCAGCAATTTGCAAAGTTGCCTACATTTCCTGTCATCACATTCGTTTCACTGGATTATAAGAATATATTTTGTTTAAAAAAAATTTAAACAATTAAAATCCCTCAAACTTTAGTCTCCTCCATTTATCACATCTATGTATTATCATACATGTATTTCCTTCATTGCATAAGAAATTATCACAAATTTAGTGACTTAGAACAACATACATTTGTTATCGCACAGTTTCTGTGGGTCAGAAGTCTGGGCACAGCTTGTTTGAATCCTTTGCTCGGAGTTTCAAGGATATGGCTGGGCTGCATTGTCATTTGGAGGCTTAACTGGGGAGGAATACACTTCCAAACTCATTCAGATTGTTGGCATAATTTATTTTCTTGAGGCTGAATGACTGACATTCCTTGGCTTTTCATTGACAATCATCAGGAGGCTGCTCTCAGGTCCTAGATGCTGCCTACTGTTCTTTGCCATGCGGGCTTCTCCAACATGGCCAGTTACTTCGTCAAGCCCACAAAGATGAACTTTAGTCCAGTCTGCAAAAATAGAGTTTTATATAATATAACATAATCATGGAAGTGACATCAATGACGTATCTCTGCCGTGTTTTATTGGTTAGAAGCAAGTCACAGGTCCTTCCCACACTCAATGAGAGGGATTACATGAAGGTATGAATGTCAGTAATCTTTGGGGGTGCTATTAGGGGCTGACTACTGTAATCTCCCACCGTCAAAAACAAAAATATATGACTCTGGAAATTGAAGTCCAAAGTTGCATAAAATGGATTAGTTCCCAGTTATACCGTTTTTGGACATTCGGAACAATTATATGAAGTTTACTAAAAAATAAGGAATATGTCTTCTTAGATTTTAAAAATTCTTAGTACTCTATTAAACTAACTTTTTAATTTGCTGTCCTACTTAAATTTCTTGAAGACTTTGGATGTATTTAGCAGTGATCTAAAACTGCAGAATGTCACTTTTCCCTAAATGTTCAAATAATCCTAAACCAAAGGGAATACAGGTGAACATTTTATAGAAATCATTGAGATTAACTATTTTAATTTCTTAGCTGTCAGTAGTATCTTTCAAATATAAAACTGAAGTTTGTGGACTTCATTAAATTTATCTTAAATCAGCAAGTAAACAGTGCATGCAGCCACAAGGATGAAGAAACATTTAGTTAATAAATTAGCCTGGGATAAAAACTTGATGTGGAGCATCTCAAATTATATATTTATCTTGAATTATCTTAGATCAAAGCAAGATAATTCATGCATTAGGAAGAATCCAATTGACTGACATGGATGCTGTTCCTACTGCTTAACGATAGATATCATTGTTAAGCTAGAACACGTGCATGATAGTCATATTAATGAATCCTTGTGGAAAGGGGACGGGAGTAAGGAAATAAAAGTCAAATTTGGAATGGAAAACAAAGTACAAATATTTGTTTATTGGTACTAATTAAGAGGGACTATTGCAAGAGTTTGCTTTATGTATGTTTTTCTTTTCTTTATTAGTAGTATATATAAAATTTTATATATGTTATATATGAATTCCTATATATATTAAGAATAGGAATCTGAAGAATTGAGATGCAAATCCCCTATTTTCAAGAGCAAAACGCTTCAGACAGTTGTTGAACGATTTGTTGTGAAGAATCCTCTCTTTGTGATTGTAAGAACAGTGTTCCGTCTTCTGAACACAGTTCCCATTTTATCTTATCTATACATCTTCTGACACTACGTATGGTTTCTCCAATTATTAAAAATGGATGTTGTATCTTTGACACATTTTTGAGACTTCCTTAACTTTTTTTATGTTTTTCATCTTTAAGGTGACTGAAGGAGGTTCCCAAAAGCCGCCAGAAGAAGAAAACACAAATCCCCTAGGAAACATCAGATTGTCATTAGATTTCTCAACATCAATATTGAATAAAAGATGACAATGGAAGAATATTATCAAGATGTTGAAGGATAGAAACTTTCAATCTAAAATTTTATGTCCAGTTCAAACTGTCATTTGAATGTGAGGAGAAATAAAGGTGATTTGGGCATATAAAGTTGGAGAAAGTTTAGGGAACATTCCTTTGACAAACGTCTTATAGAATATTCTTTAGTTAAAAGAAAAATAAGTTCCTGGGGAAGGAATGGGACATATGAAATAAGAAAGAATTTATCAAAACTTATTTACTAAGTCTAACTAAGTAATTACTTAAATAAAAGCTTTGGGATGAAAACTCCAAAGGATATTAGAAAGGAAGAAAGCCAAGGGACATAAGAGATGATTAGGTTCTTATCAGTGTGAATATATGATATTGAGAAGCTTTAGGAGTGTATTGGGTAAACATAGACCTAAACCTGAATAACCATCACAATAACAGAAATAGAAAATAAACATTTAAACAAGCTGAAGAAATTTTAATATATCAGATAGGTGTCAGGACAGAAGAAAAAGTAAAGATAAAAAAGAATCTGTGGGGGCCGGCCCAGTGGTGCAAGCGGTTAAGTGCACAAGCTCCGCTGCAGCAGCCCGGGGTTCGCCGGTTCGGATCCTGGGCGCGCACCGACGCACTGCTTGGCAAGCCATGCTGTGGCAGCGTCCCATATAAAGTGGAGGAAGATGGGTACAGATGTTAGCTCAGGGCCAGTCTTCCTCAGCAGAAAAAGAGGAGGATTGGCAGATGTTAGCACGGGGCTGGTCTCCTCACACACACACACAAAAAGAATCTGTGTATGTCTTTGTGTGTATATATTTTTTTGTATATGGAAAAAATGGTCTTAGTCGAATGGTCCCTAGAATAAATATAAACAGGTTTAATTTAACATCAAATGATAGTGCTTCCATGTTAGATTTAAAAACCACCAGCACAAAATCCAGCTATGCATTTTCTATTAGAAATATACTTCAAGAATACAGAAAAATTGCCAATAAGGATGGAAAATATATACCAGTAGGAGTTAAAATAAAGAATAAAGAATATAGCAATTATAACATCAAAGTACAGCTTAAGGCTAAAAAAAATCATAAGAAACAAAGAGACATATTGCAAAGAAATAGTAAATCAAAAAGTAGCAAGCGTGAACATGAATACAACTAAGAATATAACTTTAAAATACACGAACATCAGTTAACAGAGTAATAGAGCAAAGTATATAAATAAATATTTATAGTTGAACATTTTGAAAATTTCTCTCAGAAAAAAAAGATATGAAAACCAGGTTATAGTATTTTAAAATGTGATTTAAAAATAATATAATATATTATATATTACATAGACACATATATACATTATACATATTATGATATATACTATATTTAATATCTATATCTGTAATATATATACATACTATACATACAGAGAGAGACAGAGAGATAGAGAGAGGATTTATGCCAAAAAAACACAAAAACGCAGAATAAAAGAGCACATGTGAATATTGCTAAAATTGAGTATGTACTGAGCCTCCATATAATATAAAGAATTGATATTATATACACTATGTTTTCTCACTACAGTGAATTTAAATTCATATAATTTCCAAAATAATAGATTATAGCAAAATAAGGAGTCACATATGCATTAACGGTCTTGAAACCGTCATCGTCAACCACTTTCTCACGGCTTCTTCCCTTACAAGTAAAGTTCTAGGCCCAGAATGTCTTCTTTTTTTTTTTTTCATTTTATTTATTTATTTTTTTCCCCCTAACCCCAGTAGATAGTTGTATGTCATAGATGCACATCCTTCTAGTTGCTGTACGTGGGACACGGCCTCAGCATGGCCAGAGAAGTGGTACGTCAGTGCATGCCCGGATCCGAACTGGGGCCGCCAGCAGCGGAACACACGCACTTAACCACTAAGCCACAGGGCCGGCCCCAGAATGTCTTCTAAGTAAGCTTTACCAAAAATTCAAGAAACGAACACTTTATATCTTACATAAGTTGTTTCAGAAAGCATAAAAGAACTGGAATCTAACCAATTCATTTTATGAGACCAACATCATATTTTAAGAAGTTCAGCACAACAGGACAAAAGAAAATGGTATGTTAATTTCATTTCTAAAGAAGTCGCATGTATCCTAAATACAACTATTTGTAATTGAATCCAATAGAGTATTAAAAAATAAATTCAATGGAATCAAGCCTGGTATTTCCCTGGAATATTAGAATTTTCATAATTTAAAAAAATCCCTACAAAGTAAAACACCGTATTAATCAATTAAGGAGAAAAATCCCATGATTATTTCAGCATTATTTAACAACACTATACAAGCATTGACACTGCATAGACACTGGTCTAGGGCTTTACAAACATTAACTTATTTAATCCTCATAATAACCCTACAAGGTAGGTAGTACTATGTTCACATTTTAAAGATGAGGAACCTGAAACACAGGGAGATGAATTAGGCCAATTAAGGTCATTCAGCTAATTAGCAACAAAGCTAAGATTCAAATACAGGCACTGTGGCTCCAGAGTCCAGGTTCTTAACTACTATTTTATACTGCCTTTTTTGTAATATATGCAGAAAAATCTTTCGATAAAGTTAAACCTTTATTTATTATAAACATACTAGAACACTAGAACTAGAAGAAAATATTTTAACATGAAAAAAGCTATGTTTACTAAAAATCTTCATATTTTAGATACATTTCTTTTACTTTAGGGAATAAGAAAGAATACTCCCTATCAACTCTCCTGTCCAACATTTATTCACTCAACAAATATTTGTTGTCACCCACTACGTGCCAAGCACTCTCCTAGGCACTGGAGATGCAGTGTGAAGAAAACAGACAAAAAATCCTATCCTCACAGAACTTATGTCCTAATAGAAGTAGATAATAAATAAAACAATTGTGTTTATTTTAGTATATTGGAAGGTAAAAAGTGCTATGGAGAAAAATAAAACAAGAGTGGGGAATGAGTACTGGGTGGAAGTTACAACTTCAGATAAATTGAGCAGAAGGTAATATTTGAACTAAGAGTGGGAAGAGGTAAGGTGATGGTGGAGGTTCTGGCCAATGCAAAAAATAAAAAAAACTTTTAAAAAAAGGACCAAGAGAGTTGAGGATAGAAGTGAAGATATAAAAATTTTTGTTAGAAGATGTTCTGGTCATTTACACAGAAAACTCAAGAAAATCTGCCCAGAAAATTATTCATGCTAATTAGAATTCAGCAAGTTTCCTAGAATTAAATCAGCATAAAAATCCATAGCACCTATTAGTAATAACAAATTAAAATATAATGGAAAATTAAACATCCTGTATACAACTATCTTGAATTTAGCTTAACAGAGAATGTATGACTTTCACACACACACCTACACACACACATGCTTTTAAAACTCTGTTAAAGAATTTTAAAGAAGATCAAAACAAGTGGAAAGAAACACCATGTTGTGTCAATTCTCTCCAAATCAATGTAGACATTGATTATTCAATATTCCCAGTAAAAATTCTAGCAAGATTTTAGCAGGGAATTGGAAAAACTGATTCTGAAAACTACGTAAGGATCAATGGCCCACAATTAGCTAAGGCAATTTTGAAAAAAAGAAACTCGAATTATTGTATTAAGACATTACAAGGGTGTGTTAATTGAAAGAGTATGGCCTTAGCACGGAAGTAGAAAATAGACCAATTGAATAGACTAATGTGTTCAGCAAATCCCTTTATATATGAGAATTTCATGAGCTGGCATGAAAAATCAATGATAAAGAATAGAACATTTGTTAAATCATATTAGAAAAATTGACTATGAACAGAAAAATGACTTTGAGCCTGCCTCACATCATGTTACAAAATAAACTCCAAATGGTCTGTATAGCTAAATGTTAAAAGCAAATCTATAATGCTAATGAGAAATATGCCTTTGAAACTTGATAGAGTGTCAAAGAGAGAATATCAAATCCAGTAAAAATAGAGAGAATAGGTTTAGAAGAGGCCGTTAGATTTAGTGTCCAGTAACTCATCTGAAACTTTACAGAAAGGAGTTTCACTAGCCAGTTGGGGCCACAGTCTTAAAAGCACCCAAAACATTTTGGATGTTCTATGGGTGGACTCAGCTTGTCTAAACATTTGCAACAAACAAGCATTTGTTGCCAAGACATTGAGAAATACAGAACTCTTATGCTTATTTTTATTTTATTTAGAGATACAGACATACTCCTGTAGCCAAAGCACAACTTGGAACCATTTGAATTTTGCTCTCTGAGCTTAGATTTACTCTTTTGGTTAGTAAAAGAGTCAACAGTCTTTTTGACAATCAGTGGTTTTCCCCAATGTGCTAACTAACATTATCTCCCTTCACAAAGCGGACTTTCACAGCCAGCCTGTGGTAAACAATTCCTGAAAGCATACTAACCATTGTCACCCTTGCCTCCTCAATTACTGCGTCACCATCTTCTAAGCTCATGTTGTAAATATTCTGGAATGAAGGCTCTATAAACCCAAGCTATTTGGTTCCATAAGGGAATGGGTCATAAAGAAAAGAGGTTTATAAAGACATTATTTTTTTGCCAAGAGAATTGAATGTATTTGTTTCTCTCCACGTGATTCATTCTTAGTGGTAAGAGTTTTATTTTTAGAAAGTATTTTTGAGGTCTTTGAAATTTAGTAGTAAATACACAAAATAATCCATCCAATATTCCAAATCATGGGTCGGAGAGTAGGAAACATTCTGTGTGTGTGTCATCCTATAGAGAGAAGCCTGTAGTTAATTTACACAACGAGGATAAAGTTTGTTTCTAGCAGAAGAGGATTTTCTCATTGCTTGACTACTTTGCGGAGTCCTCTTGGTCAGAAGAACTGGAATAGTTTCCACTTAATATGCGAAAAATAAATTTCTAATAGTAAGCATTTTCAGAAGGAAGAATGGACTCTCTTTAGTAGTAATGAGTTGTGTGTGACAAGAGGTGTTTAAGCATGGGGTTCGGTAGTTGTAAAAAACAAAACAAACTGTAAAAGTACTCAGAGGGCCCAAGTGCCTTTCCAACATTGAGAGTCTATATTTCTGAAAAATCATTTGGAGGCTACAGTGGTATACATTCTCATCATTCATGTGTAAATCTCAGGCTGTGAGGGTCAATAGACTGGGCTTAAACTTCATTAAGCAGACAACTTTGGAGGGGACAAACAGAGGCTTTCATATTTTCCTTGGCTCCATAGGGCACTGTCAAGGAGTCAGGAGTAGAAGTAGAAGAACAATATGAGAAATGAAAGGTATAAATGTTTTGATGAGCATTACCGGTATGGGAAAATTTGCAGGCTTCCCTATGTGAAAAATACATTGCGCGAGCAAACAAGACTACCTGTCAGTGATTGCGTTTATACCGTTCTTCCTTGTTTGAATTCCTTTCCTCTCTCCCTATCTCCAGCCGACGCAATTCAACCAGTTTTCCTGTCCCAAATCAAATGGAACTTTCCCCATAAAAAATTCCCTGATTCCGAAAAGAAAATAAATGTAATAATTCCCTGATTCGTGCTCCCCACACATCTGCCTTCTCATCTATTCAGTTTTAGTACTTAACAGGTACTTCTCCTGTAGCTTTTTCCTTACTCTACTAAACCTCTAGAGATAGATACTAAATGAATGGATGAATGAATCGAACGTTCTGAATAGAGGAAAAATGGCAAAATTGCCTTGGAGCTGCAGGACGCCTCTTTCCCTTCCCTTAGATCTCACCTATATGTTCTTTCATGTCAGACTTTGGGTTGGAAAATGACAGGGTCAAGAAAATATGAGGGGTAGAAGGTGGGAAGTTTGGGGGGGGGGCGTATGTAACTTCATGAACTATCAGTGTCGAAGATCAAGTTACAATTTTTTCTCCTTTCAGTTAAGGAAAACAGTGTGCGAGTGGAGTTAGAAAGAGGGAAAAACTAAGTGAAGTTGAATCACTTATTATGAAAGGCATGAAAATAGAACCATTGACAAAATTATTGAGGAAATGACTTTCCTTCAGAAAGATAGACCTTGTCAACAGCCTGAGGTGAGCTTCAGTCAATGACACTGTGAGGAAGGCAAGACGACTTCAAGCAGCTTCAATAAAAAGAAACATCTTTTTAAAGCGACTCTTGTCCACATTTCCATTTAGGTTCTACCCATAAGGAAAATATTCCCCTGTTTCCACCGCAATATATCTTATTTTTAATACGCAGCCACTGCCAGCCAATTAGAAGCTGAGGCGGAGACCTTGAACAGCTGTCTTGGCCCTCAGTTCTTAATATATGTTCCGAGGGTTAATACTCAGTGAAGCAAGGAGGATGATGGCCAGACAAAACAGTCACAGTCCTCAGGGTGGAAAAGAATGTCGCCAGGCAAGCCAAAATATAATCTCGCCTAAGACTTGTCTCTCCGGGAAGCACTTCTGAAAAACACCTTCCCAGCACAATAGTCTTTGAATCCAATTATGTATTTTTAGAGACCACTAACCATTCTCTTTTCCTTTCTTCCGTTTCAAGAATATTCTGCACATCTGGAAAGAGCAGCAATGAAGAACAGGAATTGCTGCATTCGTGCTCGGCTCCTACAGGGCATGTTTCGTTTAATTTCCTCCATTTTTATGACACTTTCCTATGCTGCTACTCCAGACATTCAATAAAACACCTCACCACAGAGGAACCGTAAGGGAAGGAAAATCTAAAAAAAGTCTGACGGAGGTTCTGAGTGTCTGATCACCACAAAGATTAGCGAAGGCAGCAGGAGCGTACGTTCGGGCTTCTAATAACCACTGCTCTGGGGTCTCCCCTGGGTCGCTGTGTATAAACTCTCCTGTCCTTTTGCATCTCTGATTAGTTGCCAGACAAACTGTCCTACTTGTGTTTGTCTTCTGTAGCCTGCCCGCCTCCTTAATGTCAGAAAGAAAGAATACAAAGGACCATATCTTTGATTCAGTTTTCCATACTGTACCCCTCCAGTCTACAGTCAATCAGTTTTTCCACTGGGCAGGTGAGAAGTCACTGTTTTCTGTCTTTTTATTTATAAAGAAGCGAGAACTAGTTGTGGATACTTTCTAGAGCAAGACGATGGTCTGGTTGAAACAGGGAGGAATTAGGTATGGGATAAATTGGTCAAGAACTGAGTCATGACCTAAGCTCTAGCATGATCGAGAATCAAGACAAAGATGGATTATTGGCTGCCTAGGGAAGTCATTTGTTTAGAAAAAGATCTGAAGTAAATAAAGAACACTTAGTACCTAGTCTCTGGGTGTTGCTTATCTAAGAAGGAACTAGCTTTTGCTTATTTACAATACATGGATGCGTTTCAGATCCTTGCTAGATGCAAGGTGGAGAGAGTCTATGACAGTACTGGGTGTCCACAATATGTGAGAAAGCAGAAAAACACAAAATAGGGAGGTTGTGGGTGCTAAAGCCAAGTTTTGACAATTCTGTAAACTTTTCAGGGATGCCTGTTGGCTTATTTTAAATATCCTAAGTCAACCTTTTCTTTCATGACACTTTCTCTCTGACACAAGCATGCTGCCAGTTAAAAAGAGAAAAATTTTCCTGTCATGTCTCTATAAGAAAGGGTGATAAACAAACTCCTTGGTTTATTTTTTTAATTTTTCTTACTCATCAAATATTTACTATCTCATCTTCAACCCCTGCAGACCTTGTGCTAGACACTGGAATTAGAATGGTCCTATTTTTAAAAAATTAAATTAAAAAATTTTATTTTTTTGGTGAGGAAGATGGGCCCTGAGCTAACATCTGTTGCCAGTCCTCCTCCATTTCGTATGTGGGACACCACCACAGCATGGTTTGATGAGTAGTGTGCAAGTCCGTGCCTGGGATCCGAACCCACAAACCCTAGGCCGCCGAAGTGGAGTGTGCAAACTTAACCACTGCACCACCAGGCCGGCCCCAAATTAAATTTTTGAATTTTATTGTGGCAAGAACACTTAACATGAAATCTACTGCTTAAGAATTTTTTAAAATGTACAATACATTGTTGTTGACTGTAGGTACAATGCTGGACAGCAGATCTCTAGAGTTTATTCATCTTGCTTGACTGAAACTCTATGTCTGTTGATTAGTAACTCCCAATTTCCCCCCTACACCCAGCCCCTGGCAACCACCATTCCGCTCTTTGATTCTACTAATTTGACTATTTTAGATACCTTATGTAAATGGAATCATTTAGTATCTGTCTTGCTGTGATTGACTTATTTCTTTTAGCATAAGATTTGTCCATATTGTCAGGTATTGAGGAATTCCTGTCTTTCTAAGGCTGAATAGTATTCCATTATATGTATATACTGTAGTTTCTTTATCCATTCATCTGTTGGTGGACGTTTAAGTTGTTTCCACAAGTTGGCTGTTGTGAATAGTGCTACAATGAACATAGGAGTACTAATATCTCTTCGAGATCCTAATTTCAATTTTGGGGGGTAAATACCCAGAAGGGGAGTGCTGGATAACATGGTAGTTTTATTTTTATTTTATTTTATATTTTGCATAAAAATTGTATGTATTTACGGTATACAACATGATGTTTCAATATACATATATAATGCAATGATTACTACAGTCAAGTTAATTATCGTACCCTTTTCCTCACACAGTTACCTTTTTTTGTCATTGTGAGATCACCTGAAATCTACTCTCTGAGCAAATTGCCAGTGTACAATACAGTACTATTAACTATAGTCATTGTGCTGTATATTAGATCTCTAGAACTAAGAAAATAAAGCTAGACAGTTTAAGTAATGCTTAAGATTCAACTGTTAGTAAATAGAAGAAATGGAGTTGAATTAGAATTTTGTCTGGTTTTACAGCTAGAAGAAAATATTGCTAAACAAAAAAACTAGAAGAAAGATTCCAAATATGCCCAATCACTATTACTGATGGAAACTAATAAATGCATAATTTTTGTCAAATAAAGTAAATCTAAAATTGAAAAATAATATAATGCCACTAAATTCTCTGGTCAGGCCATGGGGGTAAAAGTTTTGATTACAAAATTTCTACAAAATTCAAAGTTCAATATAAACCTGCAAATAATATTTTCACAATTTAGCTACAAGAGAGTCCTGATACCCTAAACGGAGCTCAAAGTGCAACAGAAATGTCTTTGGTATTTTCATGGCAGTAATTACAATTTTATAAGGTAAACAGTTAACATAAATATGAAAGCATTTACGAGGAGTATCTGAGTACAGGAATAGACATGACATATGGGGGTAAATATACTGATTGTCTAAGTAGGAGATTCTATCGTCTAAAATTAGCACATGTTTACTGTTGCACATGTAGAAT